>NC_053028.1:155568795-155785541 GCF_003073215.2 Triticum urartu
CATAGATAAGCACGGCAAGACATATATCAAGTGTTCTCAAATCCTTAAAGACTCAATCTGATAAGATAACTTCAAAGGGAAAACTCAATTCATTACAAGAGAGTACAGGGGGAGAAACATCATAAGATCCAACTATAATAGTAAAGCTCGCGATACATCAAGATCGTATCACCTCAAGAACGAGAGAGAGAGAGAGAGAGAGAGATCAAACACATAGCTACTGGTACATACCCTCAGCCCCGAGGGTGGACTACTCCCTCCTCGTCATGGAGAGCGCCAGGATGATGAAGATGGCCACCGAAGATGGATTGCCCCCTCTGGCAGGGTGCCGGAACGGGTCTAGATTGATTTTCGGTGGCTACGGAGGCTTCTGGCGGCGGAACTCCTGATCTATTCTGCTCCCCGAAGTTTTTAGGGTATATGGGTATATATAGGAGGAAGAAGTACGTCGGTGGATCTCCGGGTTGTCCATGAGGCAGGGGCGCGCCTAGGGCTGCAAGAAAAGCTTGAGGCTCGTGAGCCGCTCGAGATCGACTCGTATTTTGACTCGACTCGAAAAGAAATGAGCTGAGTATGAACACTTTATGTAGCTCGATATAGAAACGAGTTAATCTTGAGCCAACACTGGCTCACTCGATTTTAGCTCGATAGCTCAATGTCATATAATTATATTAAATAATCTTGATGTATATTTAAAGAAAATAGTATAATTTATTGCCATATATGTTGTGTCCAAGTTTTCTCATTTTTACCTAGTAGGAAACATGGAGGCCTATTAAGCAGGAGAAATTTAGCCTCAATATGGTGTGTGGCGAGTCATGTGTCAAATATCCTATTATTCTCAGCCAAAGTTTAAGAGCAGTTGCACCTTCATTTTTTATCTTTCTAGATCATTGATCCCTATTTGTCAAGTGCTAGTCTTTAGTTGAGAGAGAATAAGTCAAATTTTATAGTGGTTTTCTATGTTGTGTTGTTGGCTATAATGTTTGAAAAATTGCCTTAGATTATTCATAAAATCATCTGATTATTTAGCTCGAAACTAGCTCGAGATCGATACAAACTGAGCACGAGCCACTTTCTACGGCTCGACCTTGATCTTCACTCAGTTTGAGCTCGCTCGAATTTTAGTATAATTTGAGTTGAGCCTAGTCCAACTCGCTCGAACTCGACTCGTTTGCAGCCCGCCCAGGGGGGTGGGCGCGCCCCCACCCTCGTGGGTAGCCCGGGACTCTTCCGGTCCATCTCCGATACTTTGTGGGCTTCTTCTGGTCCAAAAATAAGTTCCTTGAAGTTTCAGGTCAATTGGACTCTGTTTGATTTTCCTTTTCTGCGATACTCTAAAACAAGGAAAAACAGAAACTAGCACTGGGCTCTAGGTTAATAGGTTAGCCCCAAAAATCATATAAAATAGCATATAAATGCATATAAAACATCCAAGGTTGATAATATAATAGCATGGAACAATCAAAAATTATAGATACGTTGGAGACGTATCAACCACCAAAACTGATGAAACACTTTCTGATTGCTTGGAGCTTGGGTGGTTTGATTGGCAAGACAGAAAAGGTGGACATGCCTTTCACTCATGCATAAGGGCTGTGAGGTTGCTGGTTAGTGTTGTGAGTGTTGAACACATTCCGGATGTGGTTAGATGGACACATACTGGAGTCACTTATTGTTTAGAGCTTGAGATCGAGGATACTCCGATTTCCCAGGATGGGGATGAGACTCAGGATATGGACACGACTGAGGGGGGCGGAGCGCCCAGGAATCAGGATAAGGGGTCCGATGATTCACCATAGGAGCCAGACAAGGGGCCCACCGCGCAACCAGATAAGGCAGACCACTCTGCCAAAGAGGCTCCCCCGTCCACAACTCTGATGAACACGCTTCGCTTTGGTTCGTTTGGATCGAGGTCGGCTCCCAGTCGGTTATGGAGCACCAGAGTCGAGGCAGACGACCCGGCGGAACTTGAGTTACCACCGGTGTTGGGCCTGGCCTGCGAGGCGACCACGGCACTCGAGCGATGCGTTGATTCTACTCCTGGCGGGTAGGTCATCACTCACGGGGTGGCTGCGGCTGGGGGGGACGGGGCAGGAGGCCCATAGCACCCGCCTACTTGTGACCGGCATGTCTTCTTTGGGAGGGGCGCCTGGACAGGAGGTCTGTCGCGCTCTTCCCACCCCGACTGAGGCGACACCGGACAAGCTGGGGGTGAGGTGCGGGAAGGAGTCCCGTGCCGTAACCCCTCGCAGGACCGCGCCGTGCAGCACGTCGAGCTGGGAGTGAGGTCCGGTGATACGTCCCCAACGTATCTATAAATTTTTTTTGTTCCATGCTATTATATTATCAACCTTGGATGTTTTATATGCTATTTTATATGATTTTTGGGACTAACCTATTAACCCAGAGCCCAGTGCCAGTTTCTGTTTTTACCTTATTTTAGGGTTTCGAAGAAAAGGAAAATCAAAAGGAGTCCAATTGACCTGAAACTTCACGGAACTTATTTTTGGATCAGAAGAAGCCCAGAAGACTTGGAGTGCACGTCAGGGGATCTACAAGGAGGCCACGAGGCAGGGGGCGCGCCCACCCCCTCTGGGCGCGCCCTCCACCCTCGTGGGCCCCTCGTGCCCCCCCTGACGTACCTCTTCCGCCTATATATCTCCATATACCCTAAAACTACCGGGAGCATAATAGATCAGGAGTTCCGCCGCCAGAAGCCTCCGTAGCCACCGAAAGCCAATCTAGACCCGTTCTGGCACCCTGCCGGAGGGGGAATCCCTCTTCGGTGGCCATCTTCATCATCCTGGTGCTCTCCATGACGAGGAGGGAGTAGTTCTCCCTTGGGGCTGAGGGTATGTACAAGTTGTTGTGTGTTTGATCTCTCTCTCTCTCGTGTTCTTGAGGTGGTACGATCTTGATGTATCGCGAGCTTTGCTATTATAGTTGGATCTGATGATGTTTTCTTCCCCCTCTACTCTCTTGTAATGGATTGATCTTCCCCTTTGAAGTTATCTTATCGGATTGAGTCTTTAAAGATTTGAGAACACTTGATGTATGTCTTGTCGTGCGTATCTGTGGTGACAATGGGATATCACGTGATTCACTTGATGTATGTTTTGGTGATCAACTTGCGGGTTCCGCCCATGAACCTATGCATAGGGGTTGGCACACGTTTTCGTCGTGATTCTCCGGTAGAAACTTTGGGGCACTCTTTGAGGTTCTATGTGTTGGTTGAATAGATGAATCTAAGATTGTGTGATGCATATCGTATAATCATACCCACGGGTACTTCAGGTGACATTGGAGTATCTAGGTGACATTAGGGTTTTGGTTGATTTGTGTCTTAAGGTGTTATTCTAGTACGAACTCTAGGGCTGTTTGTGACACTTATAGGAATAGCCAATGGATTGATTGGAAAGAATAACTTTGAGGTGGTTTCGTACCCTATCATAATCTCTTCGTTCGTTCTCCGCTATTAGTGACTTTGGAGTGACTCTTTGTTGCATGTTGATGGATAGTTATATGATCCAATTATGTTATTATTGTTGAGAGGACTTGCACTAGTGAAAGTATGAACCCTAGGCCTTGTTTCAACACATTGCAATACCGTTTACACTCACTTTTATCATTCGTTACCTTGCTGTTTTTATATTTTCAGATTACAAAAACTATTATCTACTATCCATATACCACTTGACCATCTCTTCGCCGAACTAGTGCACCTATACAATTTACCATTGTATTGGGTGTGTTGGGGACACAAGAGACTCTTTGTTATCTGGTTGCAGGGTTGCTTGAGAGAGAACATCTTCATCCTACGCCTCCTACGGATTGATAAACCTTAGGTCATCCACTTGAGGGAAATTTGCTACTGTCCTACAAACCTCTGCACTTGGAGGCCAAACAACGTGTACAAGAAGAAGGTTGTGTAGTAGACATCAAGCTCTTTTCTGGCGCCGTTGCCGGGGAGGTCAGTGCTTGAAGGTATATCTTTAGATCTTGCAATCGAGTCTTTTAGTTTCTTGTTTTATCACTAGTTTAGTTTATAAAAAAAATTACAAAAAAATGGAATTAAGTTTGCCTCATACGCTTCATCTTTTTAATATCTTTCGTGAGTATGATGGAAAGGAAAATTGTGCCAAAGTGTTAGAAGAAGAATGCATTAAAATGTTTGGCACTAAATATTTGAATGATGAGCATGATTGCAATGTTGTTAGTATGAATTCCTTGAATATCCATGATGCTAATGATATGCAAAGCCACAAGCTTGGGGAAGCTATGTTTGATGAAGATGATATTTTTTGTCCCCCAAGTTTTGATGAGCAAATTTACTATGATGAAAGCATGCCTCCTATCTATGATGATTATTGTGATGACACGTATGCTTTAAAGAATAATGATAACCATGAAACTTGTCATCTTGATCTTAATTTTCAATCACATGATAGTTATTTTGTTGAGTTTGCTCCCACTAGTATTAATAAGAAGAACCTTGCTTATGTGGAGAGTAGTAAATTTTCTATGCTTGTAGATCATGAAAATAATGCTTTAGGTGCTGGTTATATTGTTGAATTCATTCATGATGCTACTGAAAATTATTATGAGGGAGGAACATATGCTTGTAGGAATTGCAATAATATCAAGTTTCCTCTCTATGTGCTTAAAGTTTTGAAGTTATGCTTGTTTTACCTTCCTATGCAAGTTGATTCTTGTTCCCATAAGTTATTTGCTCACAAAATCCCTATGCATAGGAAGTGAGTTAGACTTAAATGTGTTAGTCATATTCTTCATGATGCTCTCTTTATGTTCCAATTCTTATCCTTTATGTGAGCATCATTGAAATCATCATGCCTAGCTAGGGGCGTTAAACGATAGCGCTTGTTGGGAGGCAACCCAACTTTATTTGTGTTCCTTGCTTTTTGTTCATGTTTAATAATAAATAATTTATCTATCCTCTGTTTAGATGTGGTTTTATGTTTTTAATTAGTGTTTGTGCCAAGTAGAACCGTTGGGAAGACTTGGGGAAAGTCTTGTTAATCTTGCTGTAAAAAATAGAAACTTTAGCGCTCACGAGAACTGCTGCCATTTTTATTTGGAAAGTGATATTTAGTTAATTCTTTTGGAAGATGATTAATAGACAAATTACTCTCGTCCAGCAATTTATTTGAGAATTTTATGAGTTCCAGAAGTATACATTTGATCCAGATTACTATAGAATGTTTTGTTTTTGACAGATTCTGTTTTTCGTGTGTTGTTTGCTTATTTTGATGAATCTATGGCTATTAATAGAGTTTATGAACCATAGAAAATTTGGAATACAGTAGTTTTAACACCAATATAAATAAAGAATGAGTTCGTTACAGTACCTTGAAGTGGTGATTTATTTTCTTATACTAACGGAGCTTACGAGTTTTCTGTTAAGTTTTGTGTTGTGAAGTTTTCAAGTTTTGGGTAAAGATTCGATGGATTATGGAATAAGGAGTGGAAAGAGCCTAAGCTTGGGGATGCCCAAGGCACCCCAAGGTAATATTCAAGGATAACCAAGAACCTAAGCTTGGGGATGCCCCGGAAGGCATCCCCTCTTTCGTCTTCGTTCATCGGTAACTTTACTTGGAATTATATTTTTATTCACCACATGATATGTGTTTTGCTTGGAGCGTCAATTTATTTTGTTAGGATTTGTTTTCTGTTATTTATAACAATGTTTTGCATATTTTATTTCAATAAAAGTGGCATTGATAGCCTTTACTATGTCTATTTTACAAGTCCACATGTTGCTGTTTGAAAACATAAAGTTTACCGCTGTTGCAATAATTCCCTAGAAAATTCAGAATGTGATAAAATGTTGAAACATTTTGCATATTAAGATCTGATAAATTTACTACGGTGGTAATTTTCTTTCATAATTTTTGGAGTTAGGGAAGTATGGATGTTGCTGCATTCTTTACAGACTGTCCTGTTTAGGCAGATTGCTGTTATGTTTGCATTGTTCGCATATGTTAGCTTCTTTAATGATTCTATTTGAGGATAGGACTATTAAATATGCAGAGACATTTAGTATGCAATGTTTAATAGTAATTTTAGTGATTTGCTACAGTAGAGTATGATAAGGTTTTGGCAATGGTTTATACTAACTTATCTCACGAGTCCTTGTTGAGTTTAGTGTGGATGAAGATTTTGAGATTTAGGAAGACCGTGATATGAGAGGAATTAAGGAGACACAAAAGCTCAAGCTTGGAGATGCCCAAGGAATCCCAGGATAATATTTCAAGAAGTCTCAAGTGTCTAAGTTTGAGGATGCCCCGGTTGGCATCCCACCTTTCTTCTTCAACAACTATCGGTTAGTATCAGTTGATCCTAAGTTTTTGCTTCTTCACATGATGTTTTCTATTCTTAGAATGTCATTTTCTTTTGCTTTGCTTACTGTTTGAATAAAATACCAAGATCTGAAATTCTTAAATGTTAGAGAGTCTTCACATAGTTGCATAATTATTCGACTACTCATTGATCTTCACTTATATCTTTCGGAGTAGTTTGCTGTTGCTCTAGTGCTTCACTTATATCTTTTTAGAGCACGGTGGTGGTTTTATTGTGAAGAAATAGATGAACTCTCGTGCTTCACTTATATTATTTTGAGAGTCTTTAGAACAGCATGGTAGTTTGCTTTGGTTATGAATCTAGTCCTAATATGATAGGCATCCAAGATGGGTATAATAAAAACTTTCATATAGAGTGCATTGAATACTATGAGAAGTTTGATTCCTTATGATTGTTTTGAGATATGGAGATGGTGATATTAGAGTCATGCTAGTTGATTAGTTGTGGATTTGAGAGATACTTGTGTTGAAGTTTGTGATTCCCGTAGCATGCACGTATGGTGAACCGTTATGTGATAAAGTCGGAGCATGATTTATTTATTGACTGTCTTCCTTATGAGTGGCGGTCGGGGACGAGCGATGGTCTTTTCCTACCAATCTATCCCCCTAGGAGCATGCGCGTAGTACTTTGTTTCGATAACTAATAAATTTTGGCAATAAGTATGTGAGTTCTTTATGACTAATGTTAAGTCCATGGATTATACGCACTCTCACCCTTCCACCATTGCTAGCCTCTCTAGTACCGCGCAACTTTCGCCGGTACCTCAAACCCACCATATACCTTCCTCAAAACAGCCACCATACCTACCTATCATGGCATTTTCATAGCCACTCCGAGATATATTGCCATGCAACTTTCCACCGTTCCGTTATTATGACACGCTTCATAATTGTCATATTGCTTTGCATGATCATGTAGTTGACATCATATTTGCGGCAAAGCCACCATTCATAATTCTTTCATACATGTCACTCATGCATCATTGCACATCCCGGTACACCGCCGGAGGCATTCATATAGAGTCACATCTTGCTCTAAGTATTGAGTTGTAATTCTTGAGTTGTAAGTAAAAAGAAGTGTGATGATCATCATTATTAGAGAATTGTCCCCAGTGAGGAAAGGATGATGGAGACTATGACTCCCCCACAAGTCGGGATGAGACTCCGGACGAAAATAAATAAATAAAAGAGGCCAAAGAAGCCCAAATAAAAAAAGAGAAAAGAGGCCATAAAAAAGAGAAGGCCCAAATAAAAAAATAAAAAATGAGAGAAAAAGAGAGAAGGGACAATGCTACTATCCTTTTACCACACTTGTGCTTCAAAGTAGCACCACGATATTCATGATAGAGAGTCTCCTATGTTGTCACTTTCATATACTAGTGGGAATCTTTCATTATAGAACTTGGCTTGTATATTCCAATGATGGGCTTCCTCAAAATGCCCTAGGTCTTCATGAGCAAGCGAGTTGGATGCACACCCACTAGTTTCTTTGTTGAGCTTTCATATACTTATAGCTCTAGTGCATCCGTTGCATGGCAATCCCTACTCACTCACATTGATATCTATTGATGGGAATCTCCATAGCCCATTGATGCGCCTAGTTGATGTGAGACTATCTTCTCCTTTTTTTGTCTTCTCCATAACCACCATTCTATTCCACCTATAGTGCTATGTCCATGGCTCACGCTCATGTATTGCGTGAAGATTGAAAAAGTTTGAGAACATCAAAAGTATGAAATAATTGCTTGGCTTGTCATCGGGGTTGTGCATGATTTAAATACTTTGTGTGGTGAAGATGGAGCATAGCCAGACTATATGATTTTGTAGAGATAGCTTTCTTTGGCCATGTTATTTTGAGAAGACATGATTGCTTGGTTAGTATGCTTGAAGTATTATTATTTCTATGTCAATATTAAACTTTTGTCTTGAATCGTATGGATCTGAATATTCTTGCCACAATAAAGAAGAATTACTTAGAGAAATATGTTAGGTGGCATTCCACATCAAAAATTCTGTTTTTATCATTTACCTACTCGAGGACAAGCAGGAATTAAGCTTGGGGATGTTGATACGTCCCCAATGTATCTATAATTTTTGATTGTTCCATGCTATTATATTATCAACCTTGGATGTTTTATATGCATTTATATGCTATTTTATATGATTTTTGGGACTAACCTATTAACCCAGAGCCCAGTGCCAGTTTCTGTTTTTACCTTGTTTTAGGGTTTCGAAGAAAAGGAAAATCAAACGAAGTCCAATTGACCTGAAACTTCACGGAACTTATTTTTGGATCAAAAGAAGCCCAAAAGAGTTGGAGTGCACGTCAGGGGATCTACGAGGAGGCCACGAGGCAGGGGGCGCCCCCACCCCCTCTGGTCGCGCCCTCCACCCTCATGGGCCCCTTGTGGCCCCCCTGATGTACCTCTTCTGCCTATATATCTCCATATACCCTAAAACTACCGGGGAGCACAATAGATCGGGAGTTCCGCCGCCAGAAGCCTCCATAGCCACCAAAAGCCAATCTAGACCCGTTCCGGCACCCTGCCGAAGGGGGAATCCCTCTCCGGTGGCCATCTTCATCATCCCGGTGCTCTCCATGACGAGGAGGGAGTAGTTCTCCCTCGGGGCTGAGGGTATGTACAAGTAGATATGTGTTTGATCTCTCTCTCTCTCTCGTGTTCTTGAGGTGGTACGATCTTGATGTATCGCGAGCTTTGCTATTATAGCTGGATCTGATGATGTTTTCTTCCCCCTCTACTCTCTTGTAATGGATTGATCTTCCCCTTTGAAGTTATCTTATCGGATTGAGTCTTTAAAGATTTGAGAACACTTGATGTATGTCTTGTCGTGCGTATCTGTGGTGACAATGGGATATCACGTGATCAACTTGCGGGTTCTGCCCATGAACCTATGCATAGGGGTTGGCACACGTTTTCATCGTGATTCTCCGGTAGAAACTTTGGGGCACTCTTTGAGGTTCTATGTGTTGGTTGACTAGATGAATCTGAGATTGTGTGATGCATATCGTATAATCATACCCACGGATACTTGAGGTGACATTGGAGTATCTAGGTGACATTAGGGTTTTGGTTGTTTTGTGTCTTAAGGTGTTATTCTAGTACGAACTCTAGGGTTGTTTGTGACACTTATAGGAATAGCCCAACGGATTGATTGGAAAGAATAACTTTGAGGTGGTTTCGTACCCTGCCATAATCTCTTCGTTTGTTCTCCGCTATTAGTGACTTTGGAGTGACTCTTTATTGCATGTGAAGGGATAGTTATGTGATCCAATTATGTTATTATTGTTGAGAGGACTTGCGCTAGTGAAAGTATGAACCCTAGGCCTTGTTTCAACACATTGCAATACCGTTTACGCTCACTTTTATCATTCGTTACCTTGCTGTTTTTATATTTTCAGATTACAAAAACTATTATCTACTATCCATATACCACTTGTATCACCATCTCTTCGCCGAACTAGTGCACCTATACAATTTACCATTGTATTGGGTGTGTTGGGGACACAAGAGACTCTTTGTTATTTGGTTGCAGGGTTGCTTGAGAGAGACCATCTTCATCCTATGCCTCCTACGGATTGATAAACCTTAGGTCATCCACTTGAGGGAAATTTGCTACTGTCCTACAAACCTCTCCACTTGGAGGCCCAACAACGTCTACAAGAAGAAGGTTGTGTACTAGACATCATCTGGGAAGGAGTCCCGGGTCGTACCCCCCCCCCCCCCCCCCCCCCCCGCACAGGATAGTGCCGTATAATGCGGCCAGGGGACGAGATGTTCTGGTGGGGAGAGGGGGAGTGAGACTAGTGAGCAGGCGGCTCCATGGCCTTCTTCCCCCTGACCTCTACGACCGAGTTCCGCTCGACCACGCCCTACCCTCCTTCACCGACGATAGGGGATGGGCGTGGGAGTCGGGATCTTTCTCCTCGGGAGAGGACGGCAGAGGAGCTTATCGCTTTCGGTGGGATCGCGGATCCAGTGTCGACTGGCAGGCGTGTCAGCAACCGGATCCAGGGACAACCGGATGCGGATGACCTGTAGCTAGCGCGTGCTAAGACGGCCGCCATGCTTTGTCATGTCGAGGCTAGTACATGTGCGTCTTTTGATAAAAGTTGTTCAATTTTGCACTTCTTAGGGAATGAAATCGTAGATAAGGCAAACGACTTGGGAATTTCTTTGGGATCAAATGAAACCGAGGTCGTCAAAGCCGTTAATGATCTTTTAGATTTGGAAGCGGAGAGGGCTTACGAAATCATTTGTAATCCTGCATCTATCAAACCCATGAATGAAAATGAAATGAACAATCTAGGAATGGTTGATCTCGCAAATATATGTAATAACCTTTTGCCTAGTCCATAGGAGGAGGATGGGGAGGATTCGGAAACTACAGACATGGTAGAGCCTCTTCTGATGGAGGATACAGTTTTTGTCGTCACCAATCCTACTTTCCCGTAGGGTGTTGAGGAGAAGCCCAAACGGCCCTGGAAGCGGAAAATTTATCCTACTTCGGCAGTACACAGAAGTGCCAGAGTTAAGTTTAAAAAAAAATCATGATGACTTATGAAAGGACTCTTTTGGAATAGCAGAGGTCTAGCTGACTTGGATAAACAAAGATTTTTAGCAGAGACAACGATAGAACATCACTTAGATTTTATTGCACTATTGGAAACTGGACGAGATAATTTCACATCACAGTTTCTTCAAACTCTCTCCGGTGGTATTGATTTTGACTGGCACATCTTACCTCCTAGGGGAAGATCCGGCGGGATTTTACTAGGAGTACGGTGTGAGATGTTAGAGGTGCTTAATGTGGTTCAGGGATACTTTTCGGTTAAATTCAGGGTGCGATCGAAACTGGATGGGTTCCGATGGTCTCTAGTAGTTGTATATGGGGCAGCACAACCTGAATTTAAACCTGACTTTCTGGCTGATCTGGTGCGGATTTGTGGAGATGAAAATCTGCCAATACTAGTCGGGGGGATTTTAATATCATCAGGAGGAGAGATGAAAAGAATAATGACAACTTTGATGGACGATGGTCTATGATGTTTAACATGATTATTGAGAGTCTTAATTTGAGAGAAATTGAGCTCACCGGTAGACAGTTTACATGGGCCAACTCGTTACCTATTCCGACTGATGAAAAGCTGGATAGGGTACTTGCTAGTGTGGAGTGGGAACAAAAATACTCGTTGGTGTCGGTCCATGCGATGCAGAGAGCAACCTCGGATCACACATCACTTCTTTTATATTCGGGTGAGGCTACCCATGTGGCAAATAAAAATATCTTCTCCTTCGAGCAAAGCTGGTTTGAGCGAGAATGGAGATGATTGCACGAGAATGGGCTAAGCCGGTTAGTGGAAGGACACATGTTGAGAGATGGCAAAATAAAATTAGACATCTCCGACAGTTTCTGAGAGGTTGGGCCAGAAATGAAAGTGGGATTTATAAACAAGAAAAGGAGTGTATTACTCAATTGATTGAGGCTCTAGACTTAAAGGTTGAAGCCACTCTTCTTTCCGTTAATGAGCAACGAACCAAGTCCGAGGCTGAGCAGGGTCTACGAGCTCTCTTGAGAGAAGAGGAGCTGAAGTGGGCATTGCGTGCGAAAACGCTTAAGGTTGTCCAAGGGGACGATAATACACAATTCTGTCATATGGTTGCAAATGGTAAACATAGGAAGAAGAAAATCATATAGGTTGAACAGGACGAGGGGACAATAGTGGGACATGAAAATCTAAAAGCATACATCTCTAACTATTATAAAAAAACGTTTTGGACCCCCGAATACAACTATGGTGTCACTTGTTGAATCTGTGATTGATGATATACCTCAATTACAGGCAGCAGAGAATGATGTTCTCTCTGCACCGTTTACTAAAAAAGAGGTTCATCGGGCAATTTCCTAAATGAAGCCGAATAAAGCACCGGGACCAGATGGGTTTCCAGCTGAATTCTATAAGAAATGTTGGCATATTATTAAAGATGATCTTATGCCTATGTTTCACGATTTTTTTTCGACGGCCATTTGGAGTTGTTTCATCTTAACTTTGGTACGATAACGCTGCTACCTAAGAAAGATGAGGCAGTTCGGATCAAACAATTCCAGCCCATATGTCTGCTGAATGTGAGTTTCAAAATCTTCACAAAGGTTGGAACCAATAGATTGACACAAGTTGCTCATTCGGTGATCCAACCAAGCCAGACAACGTTCATGCCGGGATGACACATACTGGAAGGGGTGGTCGTTCTACATGAAACGCTTCATGAGATCCACTCGAAGAAACTGGATGGGGTTATTTTCAAAGTGGACTTGGAGAAGGCCTATGATAAAGTCAAGTGGCCTTTTCTTCAGCAGGCAATGCGCATGAAGGGTTTTAGCGAAACTTGGCGGAACCAAGTGGATACCCAAGTCCAGAAAGGTAGTGTTGGCATCAAGGTGAACGATGACATCGGTCACTACTTCCAGACACATAAGAGGTTACGACAAGGGGATTCCATGTCTCCTCTTCTGTTCAATATTGTGGCAAATATGTTGGCCGTCATTATTGGCAGGGCCAAGCAGCATGGCCATGTAGAGGGTCTAGTTCCTCATCTAGTCGATGGAGGGGTATCCATTCTACAGTATGCTGATGACACTATCCTATTCATGGAACATGACATGGCTAAGGCACGTAATATGAAAGTTATCTTGTGTCTCTTTGAACAATTGTCTGGCTTAAAAATTAATTTTCATAAGAGCGAGGTGTTCTGCTTTGGGAAGGCCAAAGATGATGAACACACTTACAGACAATTGTTCGGATGTGAATCAGGTACTTTACCATTCAGTTACTTGGGTATACCGATCCATCATCGTAAGCTATCCAATAAAGAATGGAAATGTATTGAAGAACGAATTGAAAAAAAATTAGCTGCTGGAAGGGCAAGCTTATGTCATATGGAGGTCAGCTAGTCCTGATTAACTCAGTACTGACTAGTATGCCGATGTTCCTACTCTCGTTCTTCAAAATCCCGAAAGGGGTTCAGAAGCGACTTGATTTCTTTAGATCTCGCTTCTTTTGGCAGTCTGATGAAGCCAAGAGGAAATACCGTCTCGCGCGATGGGATATCCTTTGCCGACCTAAAGACCAAGGGGGTCTCAGTATTGAGAACTTAGAAATTAAGAACAAATGCCTTATGAGCAAATGGTTATACATATTAGAGACAGAGCCGGAGGGCATGTGATCTCAAATCTTGTGCAATAAGTATTTGCACTCGAAAACACTAGCCCGGTTACCATGAGACCGACTGGCTCGCCGTTCTGGAAGGGACTTATGCGAACAAAGGACATATTCTTTCGTAGGGTCAAATTCTTGGTTGGCAATGGGATGTCAACAAGATTTTGGAAGGACACGTGGTTAGGTGAGACACCTCTGGCCGTCCAATATCCTACTCTCTATAATATTGTGCAACGTAAGGAGGATTACGTTGGCACCGTCCTTCAAACAATTCCCTTGAACATCCAGTTCAGACGTGTGTTAGTTGGCAAGAGATGGACCGCCTGGATGCACCTGGTTCGGACATTGATAGAAGTTCAACTCTCCGATAAGCCGGATTCAACACAATGGAAGTTACCTAAGAATGGGATGTTTACAGTGAAATCTTTCTATATGGATCTGATTAACTCTGGCCCCCTCTCAAGGTCGATGCACATTTGGAAGGTTAAGATTCCTTTGCGTATTAAAATCTTCATGTGGTTTGTCCACAAGAAAGTGATACTTACAAAGGACAACTTAATTAAGAGGCGATGGGTAGGCAGTCCGCAGTGTTGTTTTTGTGATCATGATGAAACAATACAACAATTATTTCTTGAATGCCCACTTGCCAAGTTACTTTGGAGAATGATTCATATAGCTTTCAATATTAATCCTCCAGTAGATATTGCGTCTTTGTTTGGGATGTTTGGGATGTGGTTAGCTGAGGTTGAACAGATTACTGCGGCTCGTATTTGGATTGGAATATGTGCGCTATTATGGGCTATATGGAACTGCAGGAATGATATGATTTTTAATAGACAACATACTTTAACTTTTTTGCAGGTCATTTTCAGAGCTACAGCTTGGATCCGTACGTGGTCCTTACTCACTCCTATGGACTTCAGGGAGCCTTTGGTTACTGGGTGCAACCAGTGAGAGATGGTAGCTCGGGTTATATTCAACCGGTTCGGATGGCGCTCGCATAACAGGATAGGAGTCTAGGGAGCTTATCTTTCTTATTACCCTGCCGGTTATCATTGTTCGCATGTATTTTTCCTTATTTCTTTTGCTCCGTTTGTGAGCTGTAAGACTTTTATGGCAATACTTTCTGGATGATTAATAAGATGGCCGCATGCATCATCATGATGCAGAGGCCGGGGGCATGCCTTCATTTCTAAAAAAAGGCACATCCTATCACTGTGAGCACCTTAAAAGACTACACCGGCACATCGATTTGAGATCGATGAAGTTGTCACAGAGCCTTCGTAGTCGACGGGAACATCGCCTTTCACTGAACGCACATCGCCGAAAGACCTACACCTTCTTTGGATTGAAGGATTTTCACAAGATTCTCACGGAATATCAATCTCCGGGACTGTTTCCTATGGAACGCATTTGGATCACAGGATTGGGCCATTAAAATTTCTCAGGATTGGGTCGCCAAGGTGCTGATTCCAGAGGAATTTACACATGGGATTGCCTATGTCATGTAATCAAATCCTCCATTTTTCCTATTCCTTTGTTTTACAAATCCTGTGATTCAAAGAAACCCCTAGAATAAATCCAAAAAAATGTGAGCATCAGTGTCCATTATCCTTTTAACCATTCAACCATAAATTGGTTTGCAACAGAATAATTGATATAGCCCGCACTTCACGTGACGGGCACGAGAGGATAGGGAGTAGGGAGCATGGCACGTTTCACACAACCTTGGCATGCATATGGGGTGGGCGGCTACGTGCGTGCACTGGCACGAAGGCGTAGGTACGTAGTCCAGTGCCCACACGGACCCACACCAGCGTGGACTGTTAACTATGCACGTGCACTCCACAAGTCGGAGTGGCCACTATCGTGCCAAAAGAAAGCTCGGCTGCTCACCAGTCTCAACGGATGGTGCCGCCGAGCATTGCATGGTCTGCACGGCGGCCATACACGTACCCGCCGAGCTTTGCTTAGCGGTCGTGGCCAGGCCATGGGTGCAGTGGGGTTTCCATTTCCCTTTCCCTTTCACGAGAGCTCCTATGCACCGCATCTTGCGACGAGTAGCCGCCCGACGTACACACAGAGGCAGCGAACTGGGCCGGCCCAGCTGCGAGAACGCACGTCGACTAATAATGCACTAGATCAGGTTTGAACACAGGACCGCACATACTACACGTGGACTAATAATTCTAACACGATTTTATTGGAGGAAGTAAATACATTTTGAAATGCAAATTATTCAAAAAAATCAAACATTTTTTATTTTGTGATTTTTTTATAATGGAAATATTTTTCAAAATTGGGAATGAAGGTGGAAACACGAACATTTATTTTGTGATTTTTTTATAATGGAAATATTTATCAAAATAGAATTTACGACACAAAAATTGTTCGCTTTTCAATTTTTTGTTCAAAAATTTATAAAATGTTTCGGAATTTCAGAAAATGTTCCCAGTTTAAAATTTTGTGCAGATATTTAAAGAACGTTCGTGTTTTGAAAATTTATTTGCAACCTCATAAAAATAAGGATTTTCTTCAATTGTTTCCTCATTCAAATTTTGTTCACAAATTAAAAAAATGATGTTTTGAAAATTTGTTCTCAAATTCATCAAGTGTTTGGGTAAGTTAAAAAAATGTTCGCATTTTCTTTTTTGTAAAGAAATTCAATAAATGTTCTGAAGTTTCGAAAAATGTTTCAGCTTTCCAAATTAATTCAGAAACTTAATAAATGTTCATGTTTTCAAATTTTGTTACAAAATTCCAAAAATGTTCGCGGAATTTCATAAATTGTTCCAATTTTGAAAAACAATTGCAACTTCCAAAATATTCTCATTTTCAACTTTTGTTGCAGTTTTTCAGAAAATGTTTGCATTTCGAAAAACATTGTTTGTAATTTCAGAAAATGTAATTGTTTTCAGGAAATGTTCTTGTAATTTCATATTTCTTCCATTTTTCAATAATTGTTTCCGTTTTCACAAAATATTCATGATTTCAATTTTTAAAATGTTCGTGTTTCAAAAAATATTGACTTTTTTCATAAAAGAAAGTTACATCTGAAATTTCAAAAAAGTTTAAATTTGTTGTGGCATATATTTCATATAACTCCGGGCTTCTATTTTAGACACATATTATGAGGAATTACAGTGGCGAGCATTCAAGTTCACTATCATGAGCTCCTTGGTTGGATCACCCATTGGGGCTTGTATTTGGGAATTTTTGCCTAAGTTTTGCCGCCGTTGTTTGTTTCTTAAAGGGCTGCGCTGCAATTCTAGCGCAAGAGCTATTCCGTTGCAGTGGCTAGCACAGCGGGCGCACCACTTCGAAGTTACAGGTTTGAATCCCAGCGCGACCACTCGTCTTTCTTCGTGTTTTATCACCTGGCGAATGCTAAATGGGCTGGCCCAGGCCAGCCGCCCCCTGTGCGAAATGTCAGCTGTTTGACGCAAGGAGTGTCACATAGGAGCTCTCGGTTCTTCCCCCTTTCACTGCGAGCGCCGAATAGTCCCCAAAAATAACTGGGGGCTAACGGCCCTTGTAATGTTTTTATTTTATTTTGGCCAGTATTTTATCTGGTATTTTCTTATTCGAGCTGGTTTGGTTTTTTAATCGTAAATTGTTTTTACGAATAAAAAAATGTTCATGATATAAAAATATAATATAATTTCATATTTTTTGGTGAAATTTAAAATATGTTCATGCCTTAAAAATATTCAGTATTTTTAAAGAAATATTCCTTCATTTTGAAAAAAAATATGAACTCAAAAATATTCATGAGTTTTAATTGTTTGTGAATTTTCTCCACTTGTTTAGAAAAAAGAATACCTTTCCTTTCACTACCAATCAGAGTGTTTCGTCTGACCTTCCATCTTTTCCTGGTCATCATTTCTTGAAAACCCCCTTAACCATCCCACCTTTTATTAGCTTTCCTAATAAACTTATGTTTCTTTGGTAAGCTCACAAGTGATTGCAAAAACAAATTCTAAAGTATATTAGATAGGTAAGTCACGGGCAGATTTTGATAAACATTTAATTACACGATCATATTAACATGGACATGTAAATCATGGGCTAACATATTAGAATACGTATACACATGGCAACACACCGAAACTCTAGTTAAATAAAAAAGAAAAGGCAAAAAATAAATGAAAAATGAAAAACAAAACCAGCAAAGAATGTGGAGGGGAAAAAACCCGCATTGGGAAACTAGATAGAGAAGCTACTATCGTTATGTCGATCTCCTGTACTTGGCCTGGCCCATGCACTTGATCACTAGACGATTCCTACGAGTCAGTCTCGATCTAATCATCGCTACGAACGAAGAACAATGAATAGGAGATTTGAGTGAGAGCGCTCGCCAGCGAACTACTATGTTCTGAGGTGTTTAGTTAGAATTTTCTTCCTTTCTAGGCTTATGAGCTTTCCGGTTTATTAGGTTCATCTCAAAAACCAAAAGTTTCCTATTTATAAGACTCCTTGCCTTGAAAATTGGCAAATATAGCCATGCATGAAATCCTGTCAAATTTTGGTTCTTACTGCGGGATCAACCAATGCATGAAGGAGTGAGAGGCTACGAACTTAACATTTATATGTTGTTTACTTAATCAGAACCTCCTTTGTTTACGTGATTTGTAAAATAAGACTATTAAACCAATAGATCAACTAAATATTTGACTTTTTACAGTGTTTTGGGTGTGTTATCTATCCGATGCTCACCGTACATTTCCCACTTCGACTATTTGCAAAACAATTGCCATCCCAATCCCTCCTCAATAAAACATGGTGAAGTCGGGTTATTATATTTGAATCGGTGCATAAGACTAGCCACAATGGAGAGTAACATACACTAGTAACATACATATATCGCGACCCATTCGGGAAATTCCACCATAAATATTCTGGTAATGTTGTACTTGCTTTTACTGTCGACACGAGGTCACGATCGAATTTGATTCTAGTGGAGTACCAACCAAACCATCGTCCACTTTATTAGGCTAATCAGTCCATGGTTTAAGTGAGATGCCTTTAATTAACGGCTTAACCCCATGCATTATTGCTAGAGCTTGGATCGTTAGAAGCTTAGCATTGTCGGTAATAATTGGCAGCTTAGCGTCGTTACTTTCAGCTAATGGGTGTGCCAAGATGGACAGCTCGATCCACATTGTTTTCAGCCAACTGCCCCAGATGCCGAAACATTGCGATTCCGGGTGAAGGAGTAAGAAAATACTCCCTCCGTTCCTAAATGTAAGTCTTTGTAGAGATTTCATTATGAACCATATTTTGCTCTGTGTGTAGTCTATCTAGTGGAATTTTTACAAAGACTTATATTTAGGAACGGAGGAAGTATAACGAGAAAGTCGATGTGCTCGTGTATAGCGTGTACAATATGATGTACGTGCATGAAGAGCGCAGCCAGAAAATTCAAAAAAGAGCGCAGCCTAACCTCTCCTTCCTGAATCATGGTGTCGCGTGCTCTATCTATTGTCCTGGCCTTGCCACGTCACACGCAGTGTTCTTGACGGCAATGGCTGGGGAGAATAATTGATCCGGTTGCGAAAACTGTTTGTTAAGCAGCAGATTCAGAACAGTGGAGTGCTGAAGATTCAGTGGCACAACAAGCAGCCAAGGGTAGATGGACAGACAGATAGGCCTCGGACTCCGTACGTAACCTACAGTCCCCAAATGGCTGTCAGGTCAGGTCGATCATTGTCAGAAGCACAGCATCAGCAACCTGCTCCCTGATGCTATCGCTGTCCTCGTGCTTCTCAAGATTAAGGGCTATATACATTACTCCCTGAGCAACCAAGCTCAGAAATATCTTACCTGCTGTTGTCTCTCATTACAATTCACAAACACCTACTCTCTCTTCAAGCGTCGGTCGATGTACGTACGTGCCGATGGATGGCATTCGGTTAACACTCCGGCTTGGATATGAACAAAACAGTGCATTTTGCATTTCTTCTCGTCGTTTTTATACCGGCAACCCCCGGAAATTTGGATTCATGTGATCCGAAAAGGCAGCAGGAAGCTGCTGATGGATGGATAAAGGTGCACGCACGAGGCTGCCTACCAACCTGATTGACCACCGCGAGCTAAACTGCCTGCCATCAGCATCAGCACCACTAAACAAGGCTACCTCTGCGGACACTGCACAGCTTTAAACGCAAATCTCATGCGCCAAACCAGAGCACTACATACGGCTTAAGATAATATACTGTTGATCTCTAGCTAAATGATCAAATAATCGCGCGCGCATGGAACCCTCCACTCGCGTCGGGTGGTTGGTGTGATAGCATCTGCCCAACGGCAACCCACTGCATCACGCGACAGAGCTGGCTAATACATAATCCGCCAATGGAGCAAGCGGACTGGCACCGAGGGACGATCTACACGCACTAACGGAAAACTTGGACCTCGTGATTCCATCTCGATTCCCTTGCTCGGCCTCTTGCAACTCGCAGCTATTCAATGTACTGCGGCTATGTTGTGTTCTTGTTTGCGCCGAGAGGTTTGAGAAATATTCAGTTTGATCATCGACCACAACTAGTCGTCGGTTTCGATCTACACGCACTGGTTGGTTTGAGAAAGATGACACCGAAAGTTGGCAGGATACTGTTTGGTTTGAGGTTTATATCTGTATTGCAAAAGTTGTGTTTTCTTTGCCTCTCTACTTCAAGGCAGAGGCAGAGGACGAAAAAAAATTAAGGTGTGGCAAACTGTCAACTAGACAAAATTGATGCCCTCTAAAAAAAATTAATGCAAAAACATAATAGCCAATTCAAACTGCACTGCACAGAATCTTTTAATGATGTCTAGAGAAGACACATGCACTGGCGGGGATAGGCCGTGGGGTCGCGATGGAGTTAGGGATGGATGGACAGGCGGTGGCGTTTTCGGGCACAAATCGCCGGCGGCGGAGGCGGGCAGTCATCAGCGTAGCAGACTCAAATCGGCGGGTCGGCCACGGCTACGACGCTGCTGCCGGCGGTGGGGTCAGGGACGGGCCGACAGGCGACGGCGACGCATTTCATGGCAAAAATCACCGGCGGGCGGGCTGGCAGAGGTGCAATAAAGACGGTTGGGCGGTTGACACACTGCCGTTCCTTTTACATCTCCTAGAGGTGTAGATGCAAATTTGCACCGTGAGGTGTTGTGGTTTGCATCTTCGGGAGACGGAAATGTATTATTATTATTTTTTGCATCTACACTATCTGTTGGAGAGGTATTTTTAGCCTCAGAGATGCAAAAGATAGTTATTTTGCATACATCTACGCAGCGGCGGAGCTTGGGCTGATTTTGTGGAGGGGCAAGAAATATGACTTTAGGCTGATTTTAACTGGCATATGGGCTGAATACTAGGGGATATATGCTAGTTTTCTCATGGGCTGGGGGGGGGGGGGGGGGGGGGGGGGGGCAATGGCCCAGGTTGCTCTCCACTAAGCTCCGCCACTGCATCTACGTAGTGAGATGGGCATGTGCAGTGAAAGCGAGCTGGTTCGCGTACGTCTACGTAGTGAGATGGGCATGTGCTGGGCAACACATCAATTAAGCTGCCAGTTTGTGTGCTTTCGATCTACTTATGTGCTTTATCTAGCTTTGTTTGAATGAATCAATCTAGCATGGTCTAAAACTAACGAGCAGTATATGTTTACATTTTCATGAAGAAAAGTATATGTTTATATATATATATATATATATATATATATATATATATATATATAAAGTTGGTGCCAAATCAAGGTGTGGCGGCTGCCACACCTTGCCCACTGGGCTCCTCCGCCAGTGCTTCAAGGGGTTGCTATTTCTGAACCGGCTGACTTGCACCCGAAGATACGTGGGAATTGTGGGTGCATAAATATGCACCGCCAAGTTCCACACTTCTCAATTCAAAAAAGAAAGTTCCACATTTCTGAAATACTAAACTACTAACACATGATTCTGTATGTGTATAACTGCCTTATTTCCTCTGGATAAAAAAAAGAATCAACAGTCACTCGATGATTCCTTTTCATATTTACTGAAAGTGTTGGGATACAAAACTGAGCTACAACTCATGGTAAACTGTTCAAGAAAGTTCAGAGTCCGCGCTGTTTTATAAATTTACCCACAGAAGGAAAAACTCAGGGCAAGCAATTCAAGATGGATTTTCTGTTATTATTAAAGTAGGAACGTGATTTTATTTTGCAAAAAATCGATATATTGGCGTTGCTGCATTTAGAAATTACTGTGGCCATCATATTCTGCATGACTGGCTGCTGATTGGTGCAGAGCAAGTGAAACACTTAAGTCAGCTAGCTTACCTGTTGCCTGAATACTATAACCTCTTCTCCGTTGGCTTAATGATCAAGATTTAGCCAGTGACGCTCATGTGTCCCCGCAGAACATCTTATCAAGTCGTTATGACGTTCTACGCTCCATCGCTTTTAGAAAAGCATGCATTCTGTTTATGTTAGCTGACACATATCTTTCCTTCCTTTTTCAGCTCTTCTTTTCCTCCTCTCCTGATGACAGTCACTAGCTACTACGCAGTATTGTTAGCAAGCCTCTTTTCAACGAACGTCACCTCCACAAAGCTAGGCAATTGGCTACCCTCAGCTCACTTAAATAGTGCTCCCTCAGTAAAGAAATATCAGAATGTTTAGATTACTAAAGTAGTGATCTAAATGCTTTTATATTTGTATACAGAGGGGGTACTCACCTATACAGGAAATGCTTTGCTTAAGCCAAGAGATACATCGGAAACCATATTTATACTGGCTTTAGAATTGCAGCCCGAAGATACTAAAACCAGCTTGGTTGGGCCACTTAGATCCTTAACTTTATTTTGTTTGTCAGTTCATCATGCTTTCTTAATTATACAACCAAAGCTGCACAAAAGTACCAGGTCGTACAACCAGCTCTGCTGTAATACACTCCTCTGCAACTTACAGGACTTCTGTACATTGAACTGTTCCATTCCAAATTAAAAGGTTCCTAATAATCCGCATTTGCGGTGCCTAGTAGGATTACAAGTGGAGCAATTGCATCAATCAATCAATAGGTGAATTTATACAGTAGGATCAACGGACCAAATCAATCAATCAGTAGGTGAATATATACATCGAATCAGGTTAATTGGCTAAAGATTTGGTCCACACAACACGATGCAGTACAGCACCAGCATTTGGACCAAATCAATCCATTGCAAGTAAACAAACAAAAGAGAATAATTCCCCTAAAAGCCGATCCCTAGTTGAAGCCAGTTCATGCAGAGCCCTAATTGGGCCACTTTTTATTCGTGGTTTTCTTTCAGGCCATGCCAAAGCTAAGATAGATGCCCCCATTAGTTGTCAAAAGGGAGGAGAAGGAAAGTTCAGTAGTTATGTGTTGCGTTGTGTACACTCCTTTAAAGATTCATGGCCCTTTTTGTACTAGTGGGAAATGAACAAAGCATTGTTCATACTAGGGTATCAAAATTTTCCTTTCTCACTGACATACTGGTTTCGACAGGTTCAGGAAGAAAAAACCATTTAATTTCGTTTACAATACCCATTTGACTTTCCATTAAAAATACATCATTTGACTTGTTTTGTCGACTTGAGTAGAGGTGAAGCTCGAGATCAAAGTCAAAGTCAGTGGATTGTTGGATGCACGATGTATTTTTTCCAACGAAAAACGTGAATATTTTCTTTCAATTCAAAACAACAGCTGGTTGCTGGCTCGGATGGTTTCAGGGCTGGCAACTACTGTGGGGTGGAGAAATGAAGCGGCTCAGGTACAATGTACGTAGATCAACCTACTCACAAAGTATTGTATGTATATATCTGTTCAAAAAAACCAATCTGTCACCACCAAATAAAAAAAACTTCGTACTAGTTTTCAGAAGTATCAAACATGGCATTAATTTCCTCATCTCTTCCGGCGGATGGCACAGCAATACCTTAAAGAATTTTCGCAACAAAAAAAGTAAGACGTACACCTTAAAGAAAACCCTGCGTTCTGCTGACTGATGAAGCGTGTGCTGTGATACAAGCATTGATCTACAGTAGTATATACTTGTGCGTGCGTGGACGGCATTTGGGCCTTCGTTCTCTAAAGGAAGTCAAAAGGAGTGCACCGACTGTTCTGAATTCCATGCATGTAGCTCGACGTGGGCACCTCAACGGCCAGCTACCTAGGTCTGGAATTCATGGCCCTTACTAGTACTCTCACACTTTTTATGCAGAGGTCGGGGAACTCCTTTTTTCGAAAAAAAAACTAGTACTCTTTTTTTTCTTTTTCATTTTTGCGATGACCTTACTACTCTACTCTCCCACTAGGGCATAAAACAAAATGTATCTGTGCTATACTACTTATTTTTTTCATGAAGCCAGCAAGAGGTCAAGGGATCTAATCTAGCTAGTCTTGGAGTATACATCACGATTTTTTTTCTAACGTGAAATTAGTTTCAGGAATCTTACGGAGCGAACGTCCCTGGGATTTTTTTCCTGAGGGAACATTTCCCACTGCTGTTTCAGTTGAATATGAATTCAAGTCTTGGTAGAACACGCTAGCTAAAACCGATTCTAAGGAAAACAAATCTTAGCACATATACTATGTTGCAACCTTTTTACGCTCGAGTCGATCTAAATTTTGTCAACCAGGAATGGAAACACAGCCGAGTAACTACACATGCACATGCACGTATGGAAAGAACACCTGGCTTGTAGACTCGGCTGCATGCTTTTAACAAAGGCTCGTTTGATGGCTAATATGTGAACGCCTCTTTTCAGTGCCACCCACATGAATGCAGCATATATAGACGGTCCTCTATTCCTTTCCGGGTCCTGCAGGAGCGCCGTCGAGACTCAGAAAAGATTCACAACTCTTGAAAGATGAAAGGCAAGGAAAAAGGACGACGGACGTGATGCCTGGCCGAGCTCTGGTGTAATCTCCTGTGCGCAAACGTAACTTTACGTACGTTCGATCTGCGTCTTGATCAGCTCACGTGCAAGAGCGCAACGGTGTCTACGAACGTCGGGGACGGACTTCGCCGGCCGGCGCTACTGCAAGTCTGGATCTGGATGGATACATGGTGTGGGGCTCGATTCAACAGTGGTAACGCCATGGGAACGAACGGGGCGGCGACGACGACGTGATGCTGGTATCACCCGGGCCGGGCTGCGTGTAAACAGTTGGCTGAGGCGGGAGTGGGGGGCGCATTTGTGCGTGCCCGTCGTGCCCCTGTCGGCGCCGGGCCGTCGCCTGTCGCTACACGTGGCGAAGAGGAGCGCCATCAGCCTGCTGCTTGCCTTCACATCTTTCTTTTCGAGCATCGACGACAAAAGCGCCGAGGTGAGGTGAAAAATGGGACGTGTGGGTGTGTGCCGTTTACGACAGGTGTAACTAGAGTGGAACCATCCGCTGTTAAAAACATGGTGGAACCCAGCTCGTTCCTCGTAGGCTCGCACGCATGCGCTTTTGTAGCGTCGCCGACCTGACCTGAGCGCGCTGGTCTGTCACTCAGAGTCAGAGGTGCCTCGGACCGGTGATGTGCGTTGTGGCCGGCTTTTACCTGTTGGGACTGTACAAGGGGGACATAGACCGAGGCGGTGCACTAGGCGCGTGAGATCACAGGCTCGCCAAAGTTTAAAAAAACTGAAAAAGAATATCAAGGTACTCCTAATCTGAATGGGTAGCCATGCCACAAAATCCTGGTCTAACCTTGATCCATGGCCTGTGAGGGAAAAAAAAGACAATAAAAAAAGATAAAATTCTAGTCCAAACTTGATCCATGGATATATAGCCCTAAATTGGCAATGATATTAATTTGGCGTCGTAGTTTTTCATAGTTTCTCCTACAAACTTGGTTAAGGCCTCCTTTGCTTCACATTTATTCTAAAAAGAAGAAAAGAAAAAAAAAGTATAAATTGGGAAGGAATACATGTGTAAAACAGAGGATTGAAGAAACTGGAAATTTTATGGACTTCGGTGTTTGGTTCACAGGAGTAGAAAAACATATGAATCCTGATAAACAGAGTAAACTCAAAGTCAAACCACATGAAAAGACATATTTAGCATGTTATTATGTCACTAAGGGGTCGAGTCTCGTTTTTCATGCATAGTAGTTGAAAAGATGACCAAATGGTTGTAAAACTCCCGGGTTTTCCACTGAAATTGAAATCAAATAACTTTTTTCTCTATTTTTTCTTTGCTATATTCCTTTGAACCAAAGGCTTAAATATTGTCATCATAGAAAAGTTTTTTGTATTTCTTCCATTTTTTTCTTTGAACCAAAGAAGGTCTAAACTTTATACCGTTTAACTTCAGATAAAATTTATAAGCCTTCTTTTCACAGACAAGGGAAGTACCTCACTTACACAACCATCCTTCTATGGAGTCTCAACTGTTAGCACCTAGTGTTAGGAAATAGGCAGTTTTTGTTTAAGATTAATACAGACGAGCATTGTCATAAGAATACTGGCATGGCAACTCACGTATGACAGACTAAGAATGTCTAGCACATAAGTATATGGACCAATGACACATGTAAAGAAAAGAGGACCAGGACATACAAGGGAACCAGAAACTCCGGTGCAGCGGCATGTTTGGCCATGGTGGTGAAGACAAGGTGGCCATCCGTGATAGAGGAAGCAGTCGAAGCAGGCGGATGGACATTGAGGATGTAGGGGCTGTTTGATTTTAGGACTAGCATTGCCACACTTTGTCACCCATTTTTGCCAAACTTGACTAAGGTTAGTTCATCAAAATGAGAGCCACAAGTTGGCAAGCCTAAGAGAATCTTGCCACACTTTTTGTGTGTATGTCATGTGGGGTCCAAATGTGGTTTGCCTAAGATGTGGCTTGAACCAAACACTCATCTAAGTTGGTCAAATTTGCCTAACCTTAGGTGTGGTAATCTTTGGCAAAGTTAGTCACAAACCAAACAGCCCCGTAGTCGAACTTGAACAAAGGGAGGCGGTGGGTTTAGTCGATTTGGTGCAATTTGTGGGTGGGTCGGATTGTTTGGTCTAGCGTGACGGACGCCCGGGCCTCCACCTATCCACCTTAAATTTGAGATGGGTATGACGGGTGTCTGTCAGCCTGGACATTTAGAACTGGTATGAAAAGCCCGTCCAGATTAGTTTTTTACCCGTTCGTCCAAGCATTTGAGGATGGTTTGAGGAGACTAGATGCTCTAAGATTTTTAAAACTAAGGTAGATACTACAAGATTTCTAACACCTGGCCTACCCTACTCGATCGCCTTCCGCGTCTATAGGTCCTGCGGCACAAATAATTTCAGCAACGCCCGAGCACACATCTCGAGGGACGGATGACGGTCGACATGCATACTAGGACAAATCACCCCCTCCCTTTGTTCCGTTCCATTTCGCGCTCCGGCACTGCCGACCACGGCCACTTCCTTCTCTTTTCTCCACCATCACTCCACTCGTACGTAGACTCGGGTGCGCATGCATTCACTCATGCACTGTCAATTAGGAACGGGATACGACGAATGCGGTCGAGCATCTTTTATCTTGACGTCTTGAACGTAATGTAGTGCATGCTGGTGTAGGTTGTAGCTCAGGGGCTGCGTTTTGCCCCAACCTATATATAAAGTCTACCGGCGGATCAGTGATCGCTTCAGTGCCCACTTCTTTGTGGACTACGATGTTCTAGCCTTCTACTGGACACAATGTTCCCCCGAAAAAACAGGAAATATCAGTATTTCTTGCTCGACAGAGAAAAATGTACTCCCTTCGTTTCTAAATATATGTCTTTTTAGAGATTTTAATATGGACGACATACGGATGTAAATAGACACAGTGTAAATTCACTCATTTTGCTCTGTATGTTGTCTATGTTGAAACCTCTAAACGGACTTACATTTAGTAACGGATGGAGTATACAATATGGTTGGTTTATGATCTTAGACGGCTAGATCAAATCGGTCCATATTGGAACTTTGAGCAAGGGTCGTCCGACGTGAATTCACACAGATACGAGAAACAAGCTTGACTCTCCTTTATGTTCATTGAGTTAATTCAGACCCACCAGAAATGCAAGAAAATTATTACGAATATGAAGTGGATGTCATGTTCAGTGAAATCCTACCGGAAATCAACACACATGACACAAACAGTGCAGTATTTGGGGGAATGCTTCACCATTGGTGGAGTACAAAGAAGTTGCAGGACCTCTTTGATTTGCTGTAAGCTTTACTGAAAGATTTGGTTCGTGTCAAAGTTGACGTTGGAAAATAGAATTTAATTTTCATGAGGTCGGACTATTTCCCAGAAATTCATGCAAATTAAGTAGTATGTATTTTTAAAACACAAATTAAGTATGTGAACATACAAGTGTAGTTGCAATATTTCACTATTGTCTGAAATGCACGCACATCGGACTATGGGCTTACATGCAAATTAAGTTCATTTTAGAGTAACTTGGATCTCTATATGACCATATATTACTAAAATTATATGTCTACATTCGTGGGTTTTCTCTGCAGAAGTATACTGTCGGTGGTCGTATATGAGAGGTGTAACTATAGTGCAAGTATGATGTATTTTCCTAGGAAGATTGTCATGGTTTTCAATCATGCAAATTACTTCCTCCAACCCGTAATATAAAAGCATTTTTGCCACTAGGAAGTACTCCCTCCGTTCGGAATTACTTGTCTCGAATATGGATGTATCTAAAACTAAAATACGTCTAGATACGTCCATTTCTGCGATAAGTAATTCCATTTCTGCAGAAGTAGACAAGAACTATAGCAAAAAATTGTAGGAATCAAAAACAGAATCCTTCCAAATTCCAAAGGAACCTTCATTTTTCTCCCACATGCCTAGCTGGACCTGTCTCTCACAAAGCTAGTACGTACTAGTGTGGACCTGTCTTTTTCCGAACGAGAAGGGTGGTGTCGCCGGTGTGAAAACGATCGAACCGTGGAAGTTCCCGTACATGTCAAAGCAACAGCATTTTTACGGTGTCAACTGTGCACCGACTCAACCGTGCGGGGCCAGCGCGCCATCTCGTCCACGCACTCGACACCACGTACACACGCATGCATACATAGGTGCTCAGGTGTCAACCGGCAATGGAGATCGATCGGGACGACGAGACGGATGCATGGGGCCGAGCACCAGCGTCTTCTACCTTCTGAGCCTGACACTTCTTATCGTGGTGCAGGGGGTGAAAGTCAGTGAGGTTATACTAGTCGTCGTTAGGGAAACCAAACAAGTGTACCGACTTGAATGAATTCCCACGTATTCCATGCACGGGCTTGACTCGTTTTCCA
Organism: Triticum urartu; assembly: GCF_003073215.2. Taxonomy (NCBI): domain Eukaryota; kingdom Viridiplantae; phylum Streptophyta; class Magnoliopsida; order Poales; family Poaceae; genus Triticum; species Triticum urartu. The sequence continues at coordinate 155,597,673 of NC_053028.1, forward strand.
TTCCTTGTCTCCATGCCACCCTCTGCAAGGACGACATGGCTACGTGTCACACGTCGCAATTACGCCGCCAGTACCGCGTACATGTGTACGTCTCCTTGCTCGAACCAGGGACGTACCCTGGCCGGTGTGGACCAGCCGTGGAAAAATACAGGGGTTTTCCATGCATCCCACGATGGCAAGAGGTCCGGTGTCAAACGTCAACCATGCTCCCTGCATGTCTGGTCTCGGCACTGCCTAACTCTTCAAGTGGTACCCCTCTCCTCAGGGCCTGTTTGATTTTAATAAGTTACCCGACTTATAAGTCAGATGACTTAAAACTAGTGACTTATAAGTCACGCCTGTTTGGTTGTCATCTGATTTATAAGTCACCTGACACATCTTTTCACACCAATCAACATCATGCAGGTGATGGGACCCACGCAAAAGGGGGTGACTTATAAGTTTTAAGTTGGGATAGAGCAACTTATGACTTATAAGTTAGGGTGACTTATAAGTCAGGTCTGTTTGACAAAATAAGTCATTTTTTTTACTCTTCGACTTATAAATTGATGACTTATTTAAAACTAAACAGGCCCTCAGTCCTCATCCCCTCTCCACCCCCTTTTGACTCCACACACGCCATTGCCAGCCACAGATAAAGCCAAACTCCCACATGCACGACGCTACTCCTAGTCCCAGGCGTGTTGCTATCAGTCTATCACTATGCAAGCTCCATTGACATTGTATACCGCACCAGAGATCACTACCACGCATGCAGTGCAGTACCAAAATATCTGCTCCAAAGATAAGTACCAAGCTGACGACGGATTAAGGGCATCACGAGAAAATGTACAATTATTTACGTCGAATTTTGCATGGCATGCCATTGGCCGCATGACATGATAGCGCACATGTCATTGGCCGCACTGTTCCCGCATCTATAATACTTAAATAGTTTATTCCTACTATATAATTTCTCTTGACATGCACACTATCCACATCAACAATGACCCACGTCAGCCAAGTTCACCTCATGCATCCGCTCAATGGGCCATGTCAGCAATTTTTCCTTAAACCATTTAGTTTAATATGGGATGGTGTATCAGTCGTTTAACTGGAGACTTTCAGCATGGTTCGCCGCACGCCTGTAACCCTTCCCCTTCGTCCGCTTCCCTTCGCCTCCCTCTTCAGCTTCCTTCTTTCTATTTTATAATTATTGTAATTGGTAACCGAAGAGCACCACAAGGCAACACCACTATTTCTCATATGCCATCGTGGGCACTAATGCCCTGATCATCTTCCCCGCTGATGCTCTCAATTTTCCCATCCGCCATGCCTTTTGAGAGAAGAACGTGAACCACCATCTCCCACCACAAATGCATATTGAACGGACAGTTGCCTTTCCAGAGGCCATTAGACTTCGCCATGAAGGCAATTGAGCCGCCGAAGAACTAGATGGGATCGATCTGCTAGATGTCTGCTCACCATAGTTAGCCTCCTCAATTTTTCCTAAGCCTAATCGAGCTTATTTCTTTATTTTGTTAGGTTTCGCTCCTGCTGCAAAGGTGCCAGACGTTCTTCTGGAGGTTATTAGTTTATTGGCTGTTACAAAGTTGGATTATTCCTTGCTACATGGGACTCTTGCTGGTCGCATTGGTAGACAAGCTCCCATATCTGATTATTATTTTACAGTGAGTTTATGTTAGTTTCCATACTTATTCGGAGAGCATAGGATTCCGATTGATTGTATGTGTTACAGTCCAAAACTACAACAGTCCTGTGCTAGATGTGAGTTTATTTACAAATTTGGTCAGATTCCAACTGCCTTGCTACAAGTGTGCTCGACGATTTTCTGCTGGCGGCACGGATGTTCATCTAGGACGATTTGGTGTTTCTTGATAGCAGTATTTTTGCTGCTCCCGTTAATTGACATGTACCTGACAAAATATCCTACAGGGTGCCTCAAACGTGGCTGCTGGCTTCGGCCTGTTGGGTCCTCCGGTCAGGTATGTTTCTGGCTTTGTTTAGCTTTAAATATTAATTGACTGAGATCAGGATGTTACTTACCATATAAACATACAAGAGGTGATCGGCTCAGTTCTCTTATTTCTCCCTACAGGAAAGACCCAAAGAGCATCAATGGTTTACGCAACAACAACAACAAAAATGGCTTTACTCATGCTTCCAGTTGCCTGGGCACTTGGTGAGACATTATTGTCTCGGGTAACCTTTATTCAGATTGCTACTACCGTCATAGTATCGATCCTACAGAGTTAAATCGCCCTGAAAGTCAATGGTGTTGTCTTTCGGTCAGAGTCAACATAGCAAGACTTTCCGTACTTCCTAATCATCCACGTATTCAGCAAACTGTTCAGCGCAAGGCAGTTTCAACAGTGTCCATCTTTACCTCATTTGGTTGATACTTCAGATCTCAACTCCTGATGCATGACTCTTTAATTTCAAGTCTTAGAGATCATAATAATAATTTTACTTATTTAGCTGAATACAAGGTGCATACCAACTATATGAGAAAAACAAATGGAAAATGGTAATAAGAAAGCTGCTTTATGGAACGGGCCGATAACCTATTAGTAAGCCCATTAACGGTCAGCAGTTTCATGTTACCAGATTTGTTTTTTGAAATTATATGAAAATGTACATTTTCTTCTTCTTTTCTATTTGTAGGCTACATTTCTTCATTCTTTTTAGGTTGCTCTCTACCAGCAATTGATTCTTAAAAACTGTTCCGCAGCAACGCGCGGGGCATCATCTAGTGACATGAAAACATCAATAACGCACCGCACATGCCATTGGCCGCCCCGCAGGATTTATCGATGAGCCCGAAAAGGAAAAAATGCTCCCATTCGATCCGTGATGGATGTTTTCTGCAGCCGTACGGCCACATGCATTTTTCAAAATTCTGAGCTTGAACAATTCGTACGTACCAGTACTAGTTCCATTTCGACTAGTTCCATTTCGAGGGGAACAAAAGACGAGGTGCTACCGTGCTATCGAACCGCTCTTTTATCGGCTTCTGCCTTTCCCCGGGCCGGCGGACGGACGCGCTTTGTTGAGTGATGATCCGAAAGCATCTCGTTTCACATTGCATCTCTGCTCTGCCAGCGAATCGCTTTGCTGGCGACCACTTTGACACTCGGTATCATAGAGACCCCCATGAATTCAGACTTTCAGAGGTTGTATTTTAAACACCATACGCTCTTGTCTTGGGTGCATGACGGGTTCAATGCCTCGTATTCTCTCGGCCCTGCATGCAAACAAATGCCCGCGAATCATTGATCGAGCTGGGCACCATCCATCCACTGTGGGCTGCGGCAGGGTTAAGCTCCAATCTTATTATATGACCGATGCGCAGCTTTCCGGTGCAAAGCCGCGTGTGATTTTGTCCGTGGACGATAGTTCCATGCCCAATATATTGAACATCTGCCTAACCTACCCAGTAGGAAATTCCACGGCTAGCTTAATAATCGGCAGGTGAATCCCCACAGATTTCACCATCACTTTCGCCAAACTCTCGAGAGATCGAGAGGCACCGTGGTGACTCGGCAACCAGCGACAGAAGCGAAAGCGAACCTGCTGAACCGCGGGGGGAAACACGGCCGAGCACACACCTGGCCGCGCCACCTGCGCGCGGAGCTGCCGTCGTCCACGTCGTGTTTAGCCTAGCCGGAGACGGGAGGAAAAGAGGAGGTGGAATTAAGGGCGCACTGCCCCATGAAAGCTGCCCTGCTCGAGCTCGGGGAAAAGGAGGGAGGGGCTTCACCTCAGTTCGTTATCGCCACCGGACTCAACAGCGACGGGTGGTTACGCCGGTGCCATCAGCTTATTAGCCCTCCGACACTATGCACCGGCCGAGATGGACAAGACCGGAGACCTGGAGAGGCAGGCAATAGTAAATCTTTCCAAGGGCAGATGACAAGCGTTATTACCGGATTCATGCATGAACACAGCTGCGCACGTTGCGATGCTTGTGGATCGTTCATTTGTTGGTTGTTTGGTAGGTCGTGTCACTTCTTCCCTTCATTGACCTCTTATCTTTGCTTGTAGTATCATGCATGTGACAATACGTACGAAGCATGGATGTGTAGCATCTTACGAGTTTTGTTGCCCCTGCTGCCCCGCTTTTTTCTTTTCCGTCACTTTGGATGTTTCTTCCTGGACCCGTTGTAGGTGCATCCTTGTCACATGATTTTGCAAAAAAGTTGCGCATTTAAGAGTTTTCTAGAGACGCTTGGCTCTGCTACGCAATACTAGTATGTCTACGTAGGTCAGTAATAGACGTCAGTACGAGAAGACGTATGCTTCCTAACTCAGGAATAACTAACAAATAGCATGAATAAATTGCCCAACCACGGCACATAACACACATTGTCATGTCCCAAGCTAAAACATAAAGTATGGAGGTCAGTATAGACGGCAGACGGAGAGCACGTATACTTGACAACTAAGGATCACTATCATGTCGCAAGCTAAAATAATAGCACCAAAAACAACCAAACACCATGGTCCACTCCCTTCTCTTTGCTAGCTGTTCGTGTTTGACGACATGACCAATCCGTCCGTGGCAAACAAAAAACTGAAATGTCAACACGAGGAAAATGGAGAAGCACTAGCAGAAGCTACAGAATTATATATGCCCTGACCCGGCCCGGTCCACCCAGTGCCTAACAAAATGTAGTAAAGAAATACTCCCTCCGTTTTTATTTAGTTCGCATATTAGTTTTGGTCAAAGTCAAGCTTTACAAACTTTGACCAAGTTTACATACAAAAAATATTAAGATATAAAATAACAAATCAACAGTATTAGATTTATTATTAAATGTACTTTCACATCGTATGGATTTATTATGATAAATGTCTATATTGTTTTCTATAAACTTGGTCAAATTTTACGAAGTTTGACTTCAGTCAACTCTAATATGCAGAGTAAATAAAAACGGAGGGAGTACATCATTACGCAAGAAAAACTGTACTAAAACTGCCAGCAGCCGGCCGTGAGATCAAACAAAGTAATCAAAAGAATCGACGGCCACGTTTTTAAATTTGGGATGAAATCATGGCACGTCGCACCGACGCACACTGCGGCAGGTCAAAGCGTGTACGCACTGTTTAGCTACGCAGAAGTGAGCATGATACCAAATTAATACGTGGATTAGCTATGACTGCTAGTATTACTATAAGTATTAGCTGAACTAATTGTTCAACGACGACATCAGCAGCAGCAGCAGGAGAAGGGGAGGCAAGAGAAGTGCGCGTGAGAAAAAGTTGAGAAAAGGAAGGTTCGTGCGGCAGGTTTGGTGACTGCGAACCATCGGAATCCGGGGCGTACGCGTCCCTACCCACCCGCGGCGCCAACTACCAAACTGCATCATACCATGCATCATACTGTTACAAGAATACATACTCAAAGTATCAAACAACGTCTGTCCAGGAACAATATCTACATCGGCCGCGATCGCAACGGGGCGTGGGATCGAGGAGGAGGCGTCGGAGTCGTCGCGGCCGGAGCGCCGTCGCCATCCGGGCGCCGGCCCATCGGTCGGTCGATCGGTGGAGCAACCATGCATGCATGTGGGGCTGGGGCTGGCTGGGCTCGGTGAGTGAAGAAGGTGCATGCCTTGTGTTTTCAAATCGCTTTGCGCCGCGCGCGCGCACGGGCACCGCGGGGGCAAGACAACGAGCGCGCGTCCCGGGCGCTCGCACGCACGTCCGAACCATGCGTACGTATGGACCCAAATACTACGCTACGCGGGCCTTGGATGTGATCATTTTCTTTAACACCAGACGGCAGGCGCTCATACATTCTCACGTACGCTCATCTTTATGCACGCCCGCACGCACATTATATCTTATGAGCATCTTCAAGAGACTAAGTCGGCACTTACGTATAATTCCACGTCATGGAGGATCACCCCGTTTGATTCCAACAGGTTGAGCTGTTTCCTTTGTTTGAAAATGGAATATAGCATTTACCTTCGATCGAAAAATAAACATTTACAGAATTTCATTAGTTAATAAGAATGTTGGGCCAATGCAAAAAAAGAGGGATTAAAGTGACATAAAGCGTGGCCATGCAAGCAATTTTTGAAACTTCAATTGTTATATATTTTCACTTGCACAATACTTAGCTAGTCAGCTTAGAAAATACTACTGCGTACCGAAAGATAAGAAGTGTACAGAGAGGTAATACTTTTTTTAAGAGTAACCATGGCATTCATTGAACAATAACTGAGTTTTGAGAATATCATTGCAAGATCTAGGGTCACAACATTGTCAAAGAGGCTTTTAGAGCCAAGAACAGGCCTGTGCTAGCCTAATCCATTGCATGGAGCCGGTGAGCGGCTCCATTGTCTACGAGCGACCATTCCCGCTCTATGAACACCAATTCGCCATGGCTACCGGAGTCGCCACAACATGCAACCAAATTCAGTACCAGCAGAAAAATTAAATTCATTTCCGCGTGAGAACGTCTAGCACATGCCTCCACCAATTCTTTGTTGACGCCATGGAGAACATCGACGTGGTGCGGAAGAACTAGAGGCAAAATTATTCTACATGTCGCCCTCACCGTCCCGATGCCACCAAACGAAACAAGCACACTAACTAAAACAACACAGAAGAGAACACATGGAGCTCCCATGCACTCCCCGTTGGAACAACAGATGGAGGGGGTGAAAGCCGTTGCTTTGCCAGCGTTCACCAGAGGGAAAACCGACACTTCCGAATCACCTATCCTCTAAAGCGGTTGTGAACGAAGTTGTTCCTGAATACCTTCAACGGTGCTGCGTGCGCATGTTTTCCTCACTACATTTTAGTTGAATTTTATGGCGTTCATATTGAAATTTGAATCTTACTACCTCAACTTGAAAATTAAAATGTGTTTCTTATTTCATTATGAGATTTGATCAAGATTTACATTGTTAGTTGAATTTTATGGCGTTCATATCGAAATTGGAGTTGTACTCCCTCAACTTAAAAATTCTAATTTGTGTTTTTTATAAGATTTGATCAAGATTTACTTTGTTAATTGATTTATGTGATACAGTCACGAACGCAAGAAAACACTTTAAAATGGGTCTAGCGACACAAAATCTCATGCGACATTTCTCCCTCGGAAAAAAGTTTCGTGTCACATAAACACCTATTAACACAATATTTTCTTGATCAAAATCTTAACTTAACGGAACAAAGTGTGCCCTGCTTAAAACCGTTTTCAAACGAAGGGAGTCTATCGGGTCGACCTCGTAGGCTGATCCGCTCCGATCCGATCCAATCCGAAGGAGCAAAAGGAAGAACATAAGTGGTTTTGAATCGTCAGTCCAAGAGTCATCCCCATTCAAAAAAAAGGGTGGCAAACCCTCCTTCCCAAATTAGCCTAGCTGACGGCGGGATCCCTACGGCACTACAGTAGGAGTATTCTACAGAACGAGTGCCTGCCTAGATAGTAGGCATATACGACCTAGATTTCCCCCCAACACCATGCTCATGGCCAAGTTGCTGCACCTGCACCAGCCGTTTGACGATAATTGCCACGGGAACAACGCATTCTTGTTCGTTCGGTCAATCACTCACTCATGAGCCAGTGCTAGACTGCTAGTAGTATCGTACCCTGGTTCCCCCTGCCTTCCTCTTCCACCAAATTTCACCAAATCCCGCGCAACCAGTCCACCCCTACGACATGGGCAGGGCAGCGGCTAGGCTATTCCCCTCCCCTCCCCCACATTATTTCCTCCTCTTTTTTTGAGAATTCCCCACATTATTTCGTCTCCCCCTTTGCTGGCCTCCTATATTCCCATGGCCACGATGATGGGCCCGCACCGCAAAGTCACCTAACCCAGCCGGGCCGGCCCCACCCATTCAACACGGTATGCTGCTGCTCTCGACGGAGCTCCGCGCACCACCTCTCCGTCCCTCCACTCCCCCTACATATACGCGAGTCCCCCGCAGCGTCGACAGCCCACCACACCCTGCTACCCTCCCCTCCCCCGTCTCCATTTCACCAGCTGCTCCGTCCAGCTTCGTCCAACGACCGCTGCAACCACCGGGCCGCGAAGCTCCACCTGTCCGCCGCGCGCGTGCATATATCGAAGGGCGGGCGATCGTCGGCCGCCGCGGGAGCTAGCGGAGCGAGTCCGTCGGTTGGTCCTTACGGTCGAAGGTTCCTCGAGGACCAGCGTATACTGCTGTTGGAGAGAGAGAGGGAGAGAGATACTGAGATAGCGAGGATAATGAGGAGGAGCAGCGGCGCCGCGGCGTGGGCTCTTGGCGTGGCCGTGGCCTTCTTCCTGGCGGCGGAGGCGGCCGGCGCGGCGCCCGTGCCGCACGACTACGAGCAGGCGCTGCGGAAGAGCCTGCTCTACTTCGAGGCGCAGCGGTCGGGGCGGCTGCCGCACGGCCAGCGCGTCGCCTGGCGCGACCACTCCGGCCTCACCGACGGCCTCGAGCAAGGAGTACGTCGCCGTCCCATTGTTTCGTCTCTCTCCTCTTCTTCTTCTTCTTTGCCGGCTGGCCGGCGGGGGATGCCCGATCATCACATATATCGTTCGGTCGATCAGCGCGCTGACTTTGGATGGATCTTGTCTGCCGTGTTTGGTTCCATTAGGTGGATTTGGTGGGCGGATACTACGATGCCGGCGACCACGTCAAGTTCGGGCTGCCCATGGCGTTCACGGTGACCATGCTGTCGTGGAGCCTGCTGGAGTACGGCGGCGACGTGGCGGCCGCCGGCGAGCTCGCGCACGCCCTCGAGTCCATCAAGTGGGGCACCGACTACTTCATCAAGGCGCACACCAAGCCCGACGAGCTCTGGGCCGAGGTAATTCATTTTACAATCTCTTCCCGATTTACCCGCATCCATCGTAATCACCGCCTTTCGCTGGCTAATCATCCAATCAACAACTTCGAACAAACATGCATGCACGCACCATTGGCCGTGGGCTGGCAGATGGAGAAAACTAAAGCAAAGAACTCGCTTATTTTAACTTATTTTTTTGAAAAAAAAGCTGGGGGGAGAGGAACATTTGTTTGGTGGGGGCTAGAGGACAAACCAGGCCATGGGTGCGGTTCAGTCGAGGAACGCGCAAATCTCACACCTGCGTCTGCATGATTGTCTCCTCGCCTCACATGGATTAGCTAGCTAGGAGCTTGACGAATCACGCATATGCATGCCTGTCCGCCTGCCTGCTTCCATGGCTTCGACGAATGTGAGTGAAATGATTGACTGATCGTGCTTTGCTTTGCTTTGCAGGTTGGCGACGGCGACACCGACCACTACTGCTGGCAGCGGCCGGAGGACATGACCACGTCCCGCCAGGCCTACAAGGTCGACCGCGAGCGCCCCGGCTCCGACGTCGCCGGCGAGACCGCCGCCGCCCTGGCCGCCGCCTCCATGGCCTTCCGCGAGACCAACCCGCACTACGCCCGCCTCCTCCTCCACCACGCCCAGCAGGTTCGTAACAATCACCATCACTAGTACTACTGTGCACGTAGTAACTAGGAATTAGACTAGTCCAGGGATTAGTAGTGGTAAATTCTTTGGCGTGTGTGGAATGTCTCGGGTACGTGTAGCGGAGCTGCCGGGCTGTAGATTCTGAGGACCGGCCAGGAAGCACGAGTCAAAGAGGCCAGAGGATTTTTCTCCCCTGGTTCACATTGGAACCGTGTTCTTCTCCTCGCTGCACGCGCCGCACGTGCCTACTTGTCAACATGACGTCATCACCAGTTCACTAGCAAAATCTTCATCTTATATACACAAACAACAAAAAAACTACCGCGTGAAGGTTCTGTCGGTCCAAGGAGGCCGACAGGTGGGCCCGCGAAAGAGCTCGGCATCATGCGGCACACTGTCAGCGCCGTACTACGTGGCCGCGTGATGCGACAGGCTACTTAACGTAACCACCACATTTCCGTTCACGTTGGCGCCTGCAGAAGCCCACGCGATCACAACGATGCGATGCAAATCATGATGATTATTATTGCGGCCGGCCGATAGATTAAGGGGAATATTAGTTGGTTGTTTAGCTTTTTTAATGGAGTAGTACTGACCCATTTCTCTTTTCTTCTGGTGGTACAGCTGTTCGAGTTCGCTGACAAGTACAGAGGCAAGTACGACAGCAGCATCGCCGAGGTGAAGAGCTACTACGCCTCCGTCAGCGGCTACCACGACGAGCTGCTCTGGGCGGCGCTCTGGCTGCACCGCGCCACGGGGAGGGCCGGCTACCTCGACTACGTGGTGGACAACGCGCACGAGTTCGGCGGCACCGGATGGGCCATCACCGAGTTCAGCTGGGACGTCAAGTACGCCGGCGTCCAGATCCTCGCCACCCGGCTGCTGCTGAGGGGGGAGCACGAGGAGCGCCACCGCGCCACGCTCGAGGGGTACCGCGCCAAGGCGGAGCACTACGTGTGCGCGTGCATGGGCAGGAACGCCGCCGCCGAGGACAACGTCGAGCGCAGCCCCGGCGGGATGCTCTACGTGCGCCAGTGGAACAACATGCAGTACGTCACCAGCGCCGCGTACCTCCTCTCCGTCTACTCGGGCTACCTCACCGAGGCCGGCGCCGGCGAGGGCGCGGCCGTGACGTGCGCGGGCGGCGAGGCATCGGCCGACGCCGGCGAGGTGTTCGCGCACGCCAGGGCGCAGGTGGACTACGTGCTGGGGAGCAACCCGCGCGGGATCAGCTACCTGGTGGGGTACGGCGCCAAGTTCCCGGCGAGGGTGCACCACCGCGCGGCGTCCATCGTGCCGTACAAGGACAGGAAGGAGTTCATCGGGTGCGCGCAGGGTTTCGACGACTGGTTCGGCCGCAAGAGCGCCAACCCCAACGTCGTCGTCGGCGCCATCGTCGGCGGGCCCGACCGCCACGACAGGTTCAGGGACGACAGGGTCAACTACATGCAGACGGAGGCGTGCACCTACAACACCGCCCCCATGGTCGGCATGTTCGCCATGCTCAACAGGGTGGCGCGGGAGCAGGGCCCCTCGCCGGCGGCGCGACGGCCGGAGAGCAGTAGAAGCACTGCGGCGGCGGAGTGAAGTGTAAATTATACTATACCGTAGGCAGTAGTAATACGCGCAGGGGGAACTGTACAATTTCGCCCCTCCTATTCTTTTGTTCATTCTTTTCTGGTAGAAGATGCGAAGGCTCTTCTTCGCTGGGATTATTTGTATGCGGGGAAAAAATTGGTGGACGCGTTTGACAAGCAAATGCGAATTCCCTCCCCGTAAATATAAGAGGGGGAAATATATATATATGTGAAATTAGTTTATTGGCCGGATTTCGAATATATGAAAATGTTTTTCAAATCCAATGAATGATTGCTGATATTCTGGGGAAAAGAACATCGCCGTCTTTCTAATCATGCATCACAGCGAGCTCGTGCAATGATTAAGCATCTGGTAAGGAACATTAAACAAATTCAACGCGGCAAGAAAAGCATGCAAGCTAATGTTTTGTGGAGTAGAGTACGACGCTGCGAGATTGAAAAAGATCTTCAGAGAGCCTAGCTTTTACATGGTGACAGCCCCGTTCCTCTCTTTATTAATTCCATCAATCGTTACCCTAAAAAAAATCCATTCAATCGTTTGCTTTTTCAGTTTAGAATAAATAGGCGTTTGCTTTTCAAAGGGAAACTCGTCGTGCACAACATGCATTGTCAATATACATGTACTTTTTTTAATAAATAGATGCACATACTTACACGGAAAAAAAGTTTAGGGCAGCACTTGGCACCGGTCAACCGGCGCCAATCCAGGCCTGTCACCTCTGAGCCGTCAGATGTGAGTCCTGCGCCTTGTGGGCTGTCAAAGCAAAAGGCGACATCAGGTGTAGCAAAACCATTGTCGTCACCGTCGCCGCCTTCACCGGTTGTAGCTCGTCGTGTGTGCTGTCCTTGCAAACCGCCCCGCCGGTTGCAGGCTGCAGCAATTACCGTCGCCAGTCACAACAAAGGCCATGATGTTTGAAACAAAAAATGTCATCGCCGGTGATAGGATCCCACCCTACGGTCACAAAATTGTCATTGCCGGCCATAGCATGCACCAACGACAGTTGCAGCAAAAAACGTCACTGTCGGTTGTAGCTTGTTGTGCATGTCTTCCCAGCATCCCTCTCTACCGGTCGCAGCAATTGTCGTCACTGGTCGCAACCAAGCAGACAACGGTTGCCGCAAAAAACGTCATCGCAGTGGTAGCTTCGCGTGCATGTCGTCCCAGCATCCCGACCTAACGGTATCAACAATTGTCGTCGCCGGTCATAGCAAGTGCCAATGACGGCTGCAACAAGAAAGTCATCGCCGGTTATAGCTCGCCATGTGTTATCAGTCATCCTGCCCTGCCAGTCACAACAACTGCCGCCGACAGTTGCAGCAAAAATCAGTCGTCGCCTGTTGTAGCTCGACATGACGCCTGCTGGTTGCCACACTGACGCATGCCGGTTCCAGTATTTGTCGCGCTAGGGTTCCAAATATTGCCGCCGAGCACAACTCCATGGAGCACCAGTTGTAGCACCACAGTTCGCGCTCTCGCGTGGGCAAGGCCATGAATCGATGATGACGCGGCGACGGATGAAGCCTCGCGTCTCTTGGAAAGAGATAGGACGAGGATATTGGTGTGCTCTGCAAGCGAGAAGGCCGGCACCCCCGCGCGTGCGCAGGAGCTTTGTAGAGGAGGGATATTCGGGGGGGGGGGGGCTGTGATTTTGTTGGGTTGTGCGCGGTGGGATGGAGAGAAAAAAAACAAAGGAGAATGAGAACGACACTGAATGATGATAAGGTAGAAAGGCTTCTCGCGCCAGAGCAAATCGCTCCGCGATTGAAAGTCTCGCATGAGCCCTGTTGAAATATGAGATGGGCCTAGAGCCCATATGACAATTTCAGATTTGATCTCTAAGGGCCCATGTAGGTGGCATGACAAGGTGGTGGGAAGTTTAGTCCCACCCCAGAAGTGGAAGGAGAGTTGGAGTGGTTTATAAGGGATCCTCTCCCTCATGCTATTGGAGCTTGAGAAGAGATGAGGTCCTCGCGCACTCCCTCCTCCTCCGCTCGCCGCGCCGCGCCGCGCCGCGGGATTGAGCCGAGCCGAGCTCACTCCTATGCGCTTCTTTTTGCCGGTCAGGAACGGAGAGTTTTTGACAGGTAGGGCCACGATCTGAGACGTTGGATCGTGGGCTACCGACTTGGACGTGGGTTCAGCCTACGTCTCTCCACGCGTGGCCGCACATATATACGTGGGACGCTGCCAACCCTAGCCGCCACGAAACAGAACGCATCTCCGCCTCCACGCCCACGTCGTTCCTCTGCTGCTGCTGCCGTCGACGACTCCGTCCCGTTCACCGCGTACCACGGTTGACGGGAGAGCAGGCCTCCGAAACCCCGCTTCTCCGAATCCTGTACGGGAGAGGGGCGATTAGGTTTTTGGGTAGCGATTACGCGACTGCTCGCTTCTGTTCATCTACGTCCGCATCACCTTCGTCATCACCATTCTGAAACATCAGAGGCGTGAATTCTCTGTGGAGGATGTCATAGGCCATCTGAGTGTTGAGCAGAATTCAAGGGCAAAGGACTCGTACGGAAAAGGGGTATAAGGAACTTTTGTGGCCAATATGGTGCATCAAAAGAACTCCAATTCCCACAAGTCCAAGGGAAAGAACGGTGTCCAATAGAGTGCCGACTTTAAGAAGAAGAGTAAGAAGACCTTCAAGAAGAATAAGAAGGATGAGCTGCTTTATTTGTGGTTCACTTGAACATTGGGCCAACAAGTGCCCAAACAAGTAGAAGAAGCAAGGGCAGGACTTCAAGTCTGTCAATATGATTGTGAGCAACAATGAGAGTGGTGCATCTGGGTACGGTAATTTATTTGCTGTATTTTCAGTTTGGCCGTCCACCGATTGGTGGGTCGACACAGGTGCAGGTGTTCATGTGTGTGCTGACATTTCATTGTTTTCTTCTTACCAGGCCACAGGTCACGGGTCCGTACTGCTGGGGAATGGCGCGAGTGCTTCTGTTCTTGGTGTTGGCACGATCGATCTGAAGTTTACTTCGGGAAGGATCGTGCAGCTGAAGAACGTGCAGCATGTCCCCGCCATCAAGAAGAACCTCGTTAGTGGCTCCCTTCTATGTAGAGAAGGGTTTAATTTGGTATTCGAGTCTAATAAATTAGTTGTTACGAAATATGGACTATTTGTTGAAAAGGGTTATGAATGCGGAGGCATGTTCCGCCTTTCTCTTGCAGATCTATGTAATAAAGTCGTGAACAATATTCATTTGAGTGTTAATAAATCTGAAGTCTGGCATTCATGTCTTTGTCACATTAGTTTCGGTGTTATGACGTGGCTAGCAAAATCGAATTTAATCCCGAGTTTCACTTTAGCAACCTCGCAAGCCTCACAAGGCAACAGAGGAGAGACACATGGCGCCACTGGAACTCATACATTCTGATCTTTGTGAGATGAATGGTGTGTTGACTAAAAGTGGAAAGAAATTTTTCATGACTTTGATAGATGATTCCACTAGATATTGCTATGTGTATCTGTTAAATACTAAAGATGAGGCTCTACACTACTTCAAAATCTATAAGGCAGAAGTTGAGAATCAACTTGAAAAGAAAATTAAACGAGTCCGGTCAGATCGTGGTGGAGAGTACTTCTCGAAAGAGTTTGATGCCTTTTGTGCGGAACATGGCATTATTCACGAGAGGACGCCTCCCTACTCACCCGAGTCAAACGGGGTTGCCGAGCGGAAAACCCGTACTCTAACTGATTTGGTTAACGCCATGTTAGATACGTCGGGTTTATCCAAAGCATGATGGGGGGAGGCTATAATGACATCCTGGCATGTCCTAAATAAAGTTCCGACAAAGGATAACGAGATCACTCCTTACGAGAAGTGGACCAAGAGAAGGACAACACTCTCGTACTTACGTACCTGGGGATGCTTGGCGAAAGTTAATGTGCCGATCCCCAACAAGCGTAAGCTTAGACCAAAGACTGTGGACTGTGTTAATTTGGGCTACACTATGAATAGTGTTGGCTATAGATTTCTAGTAGTGAAATCTGAGGTACATGACATGAAGGTCAGTACAATTATGGAGTCTAAAGATGCTACATTCTTTGATGACATTTTCCTCATGAGAGATGTACAAAGCATTTCTAGACAGGAATCTGAGGAGACTCCTGAACCTGCCATTCCGAAGGAATATTATAACCAAACACATGATGAAAATCCTGAGGAGGATAATGAGGAATCCCTTGGTAGGGGCAAGAGACAAAGGACTGTAAAGACCTTTGGTGATGATTTCTTCATATACCTCGTGGAGGATAATCCCACTTCTATTTCAGAAGCGTATGCATCTCCAGAAGCTGACTATTGAAAGGATGCGGTCCGTAGCGAGATGGATTCCATCATGGCTAATGGGACTTGGGAGCTTACTGAATGTCCTTATGGTTGCAAACCATTGGGATGCAAGTGGGTGTTCAAGAAGAAGCTTAGGCCCGACGGTACGATAGAAAAGTACAAGGCTAGGCTTGTGGCCAAGGGCTACGCCCAGAAAGAAGAAGAAGATTTCTCCGACACCCATTCACCAGTGTCCAGACTGACCACCATTCGAGTATTACTCTCGTTGGCGGTCTCACATGGTCTTCTCATTCATCAGATGGATGTTAAGACGGCTTTCCTGAACGGAGAGCTAAAGGAGGAAATCTATATGCAACAGCCTGATGGCTTTGTGATGGATGGTCAGGAAGGAAAGGTGTGTAAGTTGGTGAAATCTTTGTATGGCCTGAGACAAGCGCCTAAGCAATGGCATGACAAGTTTAATGAAACATTGACATTTGTTGGCTTTGTTGTTAATGAGGCCGACAAATGTGTATACTATCGCTATGGTGGGGGCGAAGGAGTTATACTGTATTTGTATGTTGATGACATACTGATATTTGGGACTAATCTCAAGTTGATCGAGGAAGTTAAGTCTTTCCTATCTCAGAACTTTGAGATGAAGGACCTTGGAGTGGCTGATGTTATCTTGAACATCAAGCTATTGAGAGATGATGAAGGTGGGATTACACTTCTGCAATCCCATTATGTTGAGAAGGTGTTGAGTCGTTTTGGATATTCGGACTGCAAACCATCTCAAACACCATATGATCCTAGTGTGCTGATTCGAAAGTCTAAAGGCATAGCTATAGATTAATTGAGATACTCTCAGATTGTTGTTGGTTCACTCCAGTATCTAGCGAGCGCAACGAGGCCTGACATCGCATTTGCTATTAGCAAACTGAGCCAGTTTGTTTCCAAACCGGGTGATGTACATTGGCATGCTCTTGAGAGAGTTATGCGCTATCTGAAAGGTACTATGAACTATGGACTTCACTATACCGGATACCCGTCGGTACTTGAAGGGTATAGTGATGCGAATTGGATCTCTGATGCTGATGAGATGAAGGCCACAACTGGGTATATGTTTACTCTTGGAGGTGGTGCTGTTTCCTGAAAGTTTTGCAAGCAAACGATCCTAACAAGATCGACAATGGAAGCAGAATTAATAGCATTAGACACATCGGGTGGCGAAGCAGAATGGCTTCGAGATCTGTTGATGGACTTGCCAGTGGTTGAGAAGCCGGTTCCGGCCGTACTTGAACTGTGACAATCAAACAGTTATTGTCAAGGTGAAGAGTTCAAAGGACAACATGAAGTCCAACAAACACGTAAGAATGAGATTGAAAGCTGTCAGAAAATTGAGGAACTCCGGAGTGATAGCATTGGATTATATTCAAACGGCTAAGAATCTGGCAGATCCCTTTACTAAAGGGCTATCACGTGTTGTGATAGATAGCGCATCAAGGGAGATGGGTATGAGACCCACATGAGTTGCCTTGGTAGTAACCCAACCTATGTGATCGGAGATCCCGTGAAGTAGGACCTGGGAAAACAAACCAGTGGTGAACTGAGGAGAGTAACTTTAATTACCCACTCCGTTGGAGATGCAATACCCTCGGAAACTGTATGGAAGGATGACTACTGTCTTAATGTGCTCCAAGGCTTATATGCATAAGCAAGATGCTATCCTACAGAGCGATTTTTGGAGGAACACATCTATATGAGCCCGACTGCTAGTCACAGTCTATGAGATTGGGGTGATCTCTAGCAAGCTCATGAACAGGCCAGGAGTGTGACTAATATGCTCCACCCGAGGGTCGGCCTTCGGCAGCCTCGTATCAGTGAGATTTGTGGTGAAACTTCTTGACGCCAAACTGACAATTCAAGGCATAGTCCATTGTTCAGTTGTGAAGGAGTGCAACTACTTGGTCTAGGTGGAGCTCAACCTTAATCGATCTTCACTGAGATGGTGGTATATCAAAACAGCGTTTGGAACAAAGGACAAAGTGGGCCCCTGAGATCTGATGGGGGATTGTTGAAATATGAGATGGGCCTAGAGCCCATATGACAATTTCAGATTTGATCTCTAAGAGCCCATGTAGGTGGCATGACAAGGTGGTGGGAAGTTTAGTCCCACCCCGGAAGTGGAAGGAGAGTTGGAGTGGTTTATAAGGGATCTTCTCCCTCATGCTATTGGAGCTTGAGAAGAGATGATGCCCTCGCGCACTCCTCCTCCTCCGCTCGCCTCGTCATGACGCGCCGCGGGTTGCGGGATTGAGCCGAGCCGAGATCACTCCTATGCGCTTCTTTTTGCCGGTCAGGAATGGAGAGTCTTTAACAGGTAGGGCCACGATCTGAGACGTTGGATCATGGGCTACCGACTTGGACGTGGGTTCAGCCCACGTCTCTCCACGCGCGGCCGCACATATATATGTGGGACGCTGCCAACCCTAGCCGCCACGAAACAGAACGCATCTCCGCCTCCACGCCCACGTCGTTCCTCTGCTGCTGCTGCCGCCGGCGACTCCGTCCCATTCACCGGATACACGGTTGACGGGAGAGCAGGCCTCCGAAACCCCGCTTCTCTGGATCCTATACGGGAGAGGGGCGATTAGGTTTTTGGGTAGCGATTACGCGACTACTCGCTTCTGTTCATCTACGTCCGCATCACCTTCGTCATCAACATGTCAACCGACGCCGACCGTGCCGCCGCTGAGAAGGCCGAGGCCGACAAGAAGGCCGCCGAGGATGCCGCGGCTGCTGCCACCGCCACCACCGCCGCGTGGCCGATTGGAGGGTATACATCGTTTATCCTTCTCGTGTTTCTTTCTGTTGTAGCAGTACTAGCGATATGCGTAGATGTTTCTACTATATGTGTAGTACATGCTCTGTTAGATCGTAATCAGTGTGTTATCAATATTGTCCATGTCATGCTCATAATTATTCATGGATTAATTTAATCGAAAAACTGCCTATTTTCTTATCAAGCCCGGCGTGAACCGAGATCGGTTGGCCCGCGGGGAACATTTACCAAAAGTTTAACCTCGCACTCTAAATTAGAGATCTCCTTAAAAGTATTTGCCAAAAGTTTATTGCCTTTTCAAATCCAAACTATTCCCTCCATTTTATATCCTGTGCCGCGCAACCGCTTCGTTAGCGCGCCGAGGCGA
The DNA here is from genome assembly GCF_003073215.2 of Triticum urartu. Taxonomy (NCBI): domain Eukaryota; kingdom Viridiplantae; phylum Streptophyta; class Magnoliopsida; order Poales; family Poaceae; genus Triticum; species Triticum urartu. The sequence continues at coordinate 155,616,212 of NC_053028.1, forward strand.
AGGTGCATAGCCACTTCACGTCTGACGCAAATATGGCGCGACGTTCCCCCATGCAAGGCAACGGGCGCGGCAGGCTGCGACAGCCATCACAACAGACGTCGGCGAGGCGGAGTCGCACTATCCGATGCCGCAACGAGTGACTGGCACCCCTTGGCATCGTAACCGCTTTGTTTTTTTAGAAAAGGAGGATGACCCCCGGCCTCTGCATCTGGGAGATGCATGCGGCCACTTTATTGATTATTCTCGTTGACATTACAAAGTATTACAACAATATGCCTGAATCCGCCATTCTGGCAACATATGCCACTACTCCTATCCATATGATGAAGGGATGCTAGCTGAGCCAAATACCCAGACCACTCACCTAAACCTACCATCAAAAGCCGGAAGCCCTAGCCGAGCCACATACCGGGTCTGGGGCACAAATCGGTCTGACGCACTCACATGTGTCGTCGCCGCCATCTTCCACAGGTCCGTCTTCAGAGCAGATATTGAGGCTTCTACCTTGTTAGGCCACTCTGCCATCGACGCCACCATGACGCCAGACAGCCACCTCCTCCTGTGCAAGTTCATCTACACGCGTCGGGCGCCAAGTCTCCGCTGCGCCACGCCGCCGAGATCCGCCGTCTTCGATGCGGAGAAGGAAACACCGCTCCACCTCTGGGCGCATCGCCGGCCACCTGCCGCGATGTCGTGCAAGTCCAGCTCTGGGAAAGCACACAGGGAATCACGATCTTCAAGACGACGCCCTCAGGAGGGGAAGCAATGTCATGCCATCGTCTGGTCCTGCACCGCAGGTCCTGAGCTTTCACCTGAAGAAAGTGACCCGAGAGCAGAGGAGGTCGGAGAACTCCACAACGGCACCCAGGAGGAGAGCGACATCCGCAGACACCGCGCCGTCGGCTTTCGCCCGGAGCAACCCTACCTCTGCACCCTCACGCTGCCGGACGAGGATGGGGGAACCCCAGCGCCGCCATCATGCGAACCCATTGGCCCAAGCACCTCATGCGCGGCGGCGGCGCCATCACCACGCACAACCACCAACCTCACCGCCGGCCGAAGCCAACGGGCTAGATCGACCGAGCCCGCCATGGCCAGATCTGAAACCTCGGGACGCCGTCGCATCAAGGCAGCCACGAGCAGCCGGCAGCCCATCACCAGCGAGAGGTCGAGGACGCCGCGCCGAGAAGCCGCCACGCCTTCTGGAGACGCCGAGAACGAGACTCCCACAACCACGGGCTCATGCCGGCGACCTAGGCCGCCGAGCGAGCGGAGATCCCCGCCGCCACCGTCCTCCGGCGCGGGCTTCGCCCGGCGGACTCATCCGGCGGCGGCGGGAGGGGGGGCGTGATGTAGAGGGGGGCGGCGGCGGCGTTCCTAGGGTTCCCCCGAGCCGCCCTGGGGACGACGCGGGGGTCGGGCTTCCAGTTGCTCTTGTGGAGCTCTCTTTCAGATATGCCATCGTAACCGCTTCGTGGTGGATGTGTCGGCCTCCGACCATGACTTGTCCATCGTTGATCTCACGTCCACCGACGATGTGTAGACTCTGGGCTCTAACGATGAAGAGTATGGCATGGGAGACGTCGGTACCTTGAGACCAGTGACCCGGTGCGTGTCCCATGTCCTATTCTACCTCGCCGGCGATCGCACCTCCACTCCGAGGGGAATAGCCGGCTGTCGGACATGGACACGTCCAGAACAATAAGGACAATTGCTGGCAAAAATTTGGAGTAGTTTTACATTGCATATAATCTTATGGATTTGATGATTTTCACTTGTGAAAATGAATTTTTGTATGCTGGTCATTGTCCGTCCACGGACGCGCAGATGCATCCACGGGTATTTAGGTGTCGGATTTCGCTGCTTGTGGTTGTAGATGCTCTAACTCAATTAAATGACACGGTTACTTCTAGAAAAGGGGTATTTCCAAGTACGACCAGCTAAACGGTGTGCAAGTAAAAAGGTAGTAGCCATTAAAATTTCCTTGCATCGTCATGGTCTACGTATAATTTGATCACCTGGATTTTTACTACATTAGCTCAACATTCTTCTAATTAATGAGATTAGGCGAATATTTTGTTCCCGTTACAGGCAAAGGAACGCCCCGACCCGTTGGAATCAAACGGGATCATCGTCCACGATTCTGGGCTGCACATAATAAGTTCATTTAAGTCAAGATCATCATCATAGAACCAAAACGCACCGTTTTCACAGTCCCGCGTGGAATTACGGTGCATGCACACGCTCTTCACGGGCGGGCGTGCCGCGCATGCACGGAAACGCGCGTGCCGCCGGGCTTTCGTTGTCCCTCCCCGCGTTGCCCGTGCGCGCGCATGGCGAAAGCATTTTAAAACAACATCAAGCACCTTCACTCACCGAGCCCAGCCAGCCCCACATGCGGACAGGGATCAGGTGACATGCATCTTTGCATGTCACCGTATGCATTGCGGCCCGAATTCTAATTTAAACATTGCGAAAAATTCTGAAAAAATCATGCATGTTTACAGCACATATTAAGATAATCCCTAAAATCAAATCAAAATTCGAAACATACATCGAGAAGCAAAAAAGAGAAACTCATATGTGAATAGTATACAGAGAATCATTCACAACTATTCATGATAGATTTCTTTTTTTTGCTTCTCGATGTATGTTTCGATTTTTGATCTGAAATTTTTAGAGGTTATCTTAATGTGTGTTGTGAACGTGCATGGTTTTCCTCAGATTTTTTCATAATGTTTAAATTTAAATTCGGACCGCAAGGCACACGATGACATGCAACCTGATCTTTGTCCCCCACATGCATGCATGGTTGCTTGACCGACGTATCGATGGGCCGGCGCCCGGATGGGGACGGCGCTCCGGCCGCGACGACTCCGACGCCTCTTCCTCGATCGACCGTGTAGACATCGTTCCCGGCGTTGTTTGGTTTTGTATAGTCGTAACAGTATGATATGCAGTTTGGTAGTAGTTGCCGTAGATGGGTAGGGACGCGTACCAAACCTGCCGCATAACATGAACCTTCCTTTTCTCAAGCGCACTTCCCTCCTCATGCTGCTGTTCGGTCGCTGAACAATTAGTTAAGCAAAAGGAGGCTAATACAAGGCATATGTATGAGCTTACAAAGGAGCTACGTAATACTAGCAATAGTCATAGTTAATCCTCTATTAATTTGGTATCATACTCACTCCTGCATTTTTTTCCAAAAAAAGAGTTTACGCCAGCCTCTGCATCAGAAAAATGTATACGGCTCATATTATTAAAAAGATAATCCAGTAACAAAGTCTCCAAAGGTCGTAGTGCAAAAATAAACAAAAGCTCAAAAGAGCTAAGACCCAAAGCCACAACCGGCTGGCAAATACAATAGGAGCACTACATGCCTATCCTATTACATGACCGCCATCCAAACCGGTTGAAAATATTCCGAGCTACCATCTCTCATCGGGTAGACGCGGTAACCAAACGCTCTCTGGCCTTCGTCGGAGTGAGTAGCGACCACATACGGATGAACGCCGTGGCCCTGAAGATAACCTGCAAAAAGTGAATGTTTGTTGATCTGTTAAAAACTAAATCATTTCTGCAGTTCCATACTGCCTAAAATAAAGCACAAACGCCAACACGTATGTGTCTTGCAGTATCAGAATCAACCCCATCAAGCCATGTTCCAAATAACATGTTGATAGAGGTGGGCTGATTAATATTAAACGCAATATGAATCGACCACCATAGAATCTTAGCCAACGGACAATCGAGAAAGAGATGTTTGATATTTTCGTTATGATCGCAAAAGCTACACCTAGACGAGCCCACCCAGTTGCGTTTTGCAAGGTTATCCTTAGTCAAAATGACTTGTTTATGCACAAACCACATAAACACTTTGATTCGCAAGGGTACCTTAACTTTCCAAACGTGTATCGAGGAAGGGATGACGCTAGAGTTAATGACATCCAGATACATTGATTTGACCGAGAACACACCGTTCTTAGTAAGTTTCCAATGCAGCTGATCTGGCTGCTGGGACAGCCGGACTTCCATTAAACGTCTAACAAGATGGAGCCAGACCTCCCAACGATTTCCAACTAGCGTCTGCCGAAAATTAATATTGAGGGGAGTGGATTGTAAAACAGTTGCAACGTAGGCTTCTCTACGTCGGACAATGTTGTACAAAGTAGGATATTGAAGTGCAAGGGGGGTCTCCCCAAGCCACGTATCCTCCCAAAACCTCGTAGTGGCACCATTCCCGACAATAAATTTTGTCTTGTTGAAAAAGAGTTGTTTGACTCTCATCAAACCCTTCCAAAAAGGTGAGTCGGAAGGAATGACATTCACCTGGGCCAAAGTTTTAGCATAAAGATACTTATTACGCAAAATCTGTGCCCAAGTAGCCTCCGTCTCAGACGAAAGTTTAAATAGCCACTTGCTAAGGAGACATATGTTTTTGACTTCCAGATTTTCAATACCTAGACCTCCTTGGTCCTTCGGCCTACAGATTATATCCCACTTAGCAAGCCTCTACTTTCGTTTAAGCTCATCACTCTGTCAAAAGAATCGAGATCGGTAGAAATCTAACCTTTTCCTGACACCCACCGGAACCAGGAAAAAAGATAAGAGAAACATATGCATACTGGTAAGGACCGAATTAATCAGAATCAATCGTCCTCCGTATGACATGAGCTTCCCTTTCCAACAGCTCAGTTTCTTTTCAAAACGATCCTCGATGCATTTTCACTCAATGTTGGTCAGCTTACGATGATGAATGGGTATACCTAAGTACGTAAATGGTAATGAGCCCACTTCACATCCGAACAATTGTTTATACGTCTCCTGGTCATCATTTGCTCTTTCGAAGCAAAACAATTCGCTCTTGTGGAAGTTGATTTTGAGCCCAGGCAATTGTTCAAATAAGCATAACAGCAGCTTCATGTTTCTTACTTTCGCCAAGTCGTGCTCCATAAAGATGATAGTATCATCAGCATACTGAAAAATGGAAATCCCGCCGTCAACTAGATGTGGAACCAGGCCACCTACCTGCCCTGCATCCTTGGCCCGACCTATTAAAATAGTCAGCATATCAGCCACTATGTTAAACAGGATCGGTGACATCGGGTCTCCTTGCCTTAGCCCCTTGTGTGTTTGGAAATAGTGTCCTGTGTCATCATTCACCTTAATCCCGACACTCCCTTTTTGCGTAAAGGAATCAATCTGGTTTCTCCAGGCCGGATCAAAGCCTTTCATACGCAAAGCTTGTTGAAGGAAAGGCCATTTAACTTTATCATATGCTTTTTCAAAATCCACTTTAAAAACTACGCCATCAAGTTTTTTTGAGTGGATCTCATGGAGCGTTTCATGCAAGACAACAAGCCCTTCAAGGATGTTTCTATCAGGCATGAAAGCAGTCTGGGACGGATGAACTACAGAGTGCGCAATCTGCGTAAGTCTGTTCGTCCCGACCTTGGTGAAGATTTTGAAACTCACATTAAGCAGACATATAGGCATGAACTGCTCAATGCGAACAGCCTCTGTCTTCTTAGGAAGAAGAGTTATCGTCCCAAAATTCAGCTTAAACAACTGAAGCTGTCCCTCAAAAAACTCCTGAAACATGGGCATCAAATCTCCCTTGATAAAATGCCAGCACTTTTTGTAGTACTCCGCCGGAAATCCATCCGGTCCTGGAGCCTTATTATTCTCCATTTGTGCAATGGCCTCAAACACCTCTTTCTCCGAGAAAGGAGCAGTCAGGAGCTCATTCTCGGCAGTCTCAAGTTGAGGAACATCCTCAACCCTAGACTCATCTAACGACACAAAATTCTCTTCCGGGGGACCAAACAACTGCTTATAATAATTGGTAATGTAAACTTTCAGATTGTCTTGACCAACTATCGTCCCTTCGTCTTGTTCTAGTTGGAAAATTATCTTTTTACGATGCTTCCCATTAGCAATCATATGAAAGAATTGAGTATTATCCTCGCCTTGTACTATTTTGCGAACCTTAGCTCGCAACGCCCACTTCAATTCCTCCTCATGAAGAAGCTTTTTAAGTCGCATCTCCGCCTCTATCTTTGTTTCCAACTCACTGGAATCCAAGATAGAAGTTTCTGCTTTAAGTTCAAGGTTTTGAATAAGTAGAAGAAGTATCTCCTTCTCCGCCTTATAAATTCCATGCGTGTGCTTAGCCCAACCACGAAGGAACCTTCGAAGATGATGAATCTTGCATTGCCATCGCTCGATAGGCGTCCTTCCTCCTGAGTCTTTAGCCCACTCCCGAGCTAACAACTCGAGGAACCCTTCTCTTTCAAACCAGGCAAGTTCAAACGAGAAAATGTTCTTGTTGCCCATAAAAGTTTGAACTCCGGAGTCGACTAGTAACGGTGTATGATCCGAGACACCTCGTGTCAATGCCTGCACAGTTACCAAAGGAAACTTCTGTTCCCATTCGACACTTGATAGAACACGGTCAAGTTTCTCAAATGTCGAAACCGGTAACGAATTAGCCCAAGTGAATTTCCTACCCGAGAGCTCTATCTCTCTGAGATCCAAGCTTTCGATAAAAGTGTTGAACATAAACGACCATCGGCCGTCAAAATTGTTATTATTCTTTTCCTCTTTTCTCCGGATAATGTTAAAATCCCCCCACTAAGAAAGGGAGCTATTCGTTACCACAAATACGAACCAGATCCGCCAAAAAGTCTGGCTTGAGCTCTGGTTGCGCAGCTCCGTATACCGCCACCAATGTCCAATCAAACCCATCTGCCTTAGTTCTAACTCGAAACTTGACAGCAAACTATCCCAGAACTACACTCCGAACTTCCAACGTTTCGCACTTGACCCCAAGTAAAACCCCACCGGATCTTCCTTGAGGGGGAGGCAATGCCAGTCAAAATCAACCCCCTCGGACAAAGTGGCAAGAAATTGAGAAGTGAAATTGCTTCTTCCAGTCTCAGACAAAGCAATAAAATCTAAATGATGTTCAAGAGAAGCATCCGCTAGAAACCTTCTTTTAGCCAAGTCTCTAAGACCTCTGCTATTCCAGAAAATGCCTCTCATAATTCATCATGAATTTTTTTGGCAGTACGGATCCTAGCACTCCTACGCGCTGCCGTGACTGGATAGACCTTTCGTTTCCACGTCCGTTTTGGCTTTATGTGACCATCAGCCTGATCACCGCACTCATTCTCTGCTTCTAGCACCAAGGGCTCATCTACATGAAGAGACGTCTCAGGATTGGTGTCCTCCTCCGTCTCAGGTAATGCAGGGTCAAGATCGGCACACAAGCCAGGTCTTAGCCACCGGGGCAGGAGAACAAAGCGGCAACGTTGCCCGCGGCCTGTCCACGGTCGACCCGCCAACAGCAGGGTCCGGGAAAACCCTCGCGCGGTGCTCCGGGAGGAAGCCGGTGAGATGGCCGCGTCACTCGGCCCTCCCACCGCAACGGGGCCCGGTGGGCCGGCGGCCTCCTGCACGGCCACACCCCTGCCCGCGCGCGGTGACGTGGAGATGAACACCGCGCCCGCTGTGGGTGTCGCCGGCGTCAGCATCCCAGGGGACCGGGCCTCCTACCCGACACCTCGATCCATGGCCACAAGCGCAGCGCCATCCACGGTAGCTAAACACCTCAATCCATACTCACTCCTGCATAGCTAAACACCACACGCTTTGACCTGCCGCGGTGTGCGTCGGTGCGACGTGTCATGATTTCATCCGAATTTTAAAAACACGTGGCCGTCGATTCTTTTGATAACTTTGTTGATCTCACGGCCGGCTGTTGGCACTTGATATTTCTTTAGTGCATTTTGTTAGGCACTGAGTGGACCAGGCCGGGTCAGGGGGCATATATTCTGACATTCCGTAGCTGCTCCAGTTTGCTCGTGTTGACATTTCGTATTATTTTTAGTTTATTGTTAGGACAGACGGTTCGTCATCGCGTCAAATAAGAACAGCTAGCACAGAGAGAAGGAAGTGGACCGTGGTGTTCGGTTGTTTCTAGTCGTATTCTTTTAGCTTGCGACATGACAGTGTGTTAGGAGATTAATTCATGTTATTTGTTAGTTGATCCCGAGCGGTCAAGTATACTTACTGACCTACATACAATGTATTTGCTTGCGACTTGTTGTTTCTACTATTCTTTTAGGTTGCGAGTCTTGCAACATGACGGTGTGTTATGTGCTGTTTTTTTAAAGGAAGAATACCCCGGCCTCTGTATCTTTAGATGCACACAATCATATTGTTAAAAATTTATGTTATATGTTGTGATTGGGCAGTTTATTCATACTGCCAGTTAGTTAAACCTGAGTTATCCGGCATATGTTTTCTCTATCTGCCGTCTATTGTGAACTACGTAGTAGGAGTACATTGCGTAGCAAGGCCAAGCGTCTCTACAAAACCCTTAAATGGGCTACTTTTATGCAAAATCATGTAGTAACAAGGATGCACCTAAAACGAGTCCAGGAAGAAACATCCAAAGTGACGGAAAAGGAAAAGGCGGGGCAGCAGGGGCAACAAAACTCGTAACATACCGTGATACTACATCCGTACTCGTATGGTGACATGCATGATACAAGGAAGCAAACAAGGTCAATGAAGGGAAGAAGTGACACGACCTACCGAACAACCAACAAATGAACGATCCACAAGGATCGCAACGTGCGTAGTTGTGTTCATGCATGAATCCGGTAATAACGCTTGTCATCCGACCTTGGAAAGATCTACTATTGCCTGGCTCTCCCGGTCTCCGGTCTTGTCCATATCGGCTGGTGCATAGTGTCGGAGGGAAGGCTAAGCTGATCGCACCGGCGTAACCACCGGTCGCCGTCGAGTCCGGTGGCGATAACGAACTGAGGTGAAGCCCCGCCCTCCTTTTCCACCACGAGCAGGGCAGCTTTCGCGGGGCACAGCGCCCTTAACTCCTCCTCCTCCTCTTTCCTCCGCGTCTCCGGCTAGCCTAAACACGGCGTGGACGACGGCCGACGGGAGCTCCCCTCGCGGTTCAGTTGATTAATTAAGCGGCCTTCGCTTTCGCTTCCGTCGCGGGTTGCCGAGTCACCACGGTGCCCTTCGATCTCTCGAGAGTTTGGCGAAAGTGATGGTGAAATCTGTGGGGATTCACCTGCCGATTATTAAGCTAGCCCTAGAATTTCCTACTTGGTAGACGGTTAGGCAGATGTTCAATACAGCGTTGGATTATTTTTGGCTCTTGTGGCCGGCGTGGAATTATCGTCCACGGATAGAATCACACTGTTCTCTTCATCTGTCATCTGTCATACTATAAGATTGACCTTTGCTCGGTCACTCTGGATGGTGCTCAGCTAGGTCAATAATTCGCGGGCATTTGTTTGCATCATGCAGGGAAGGGAGAATACGAGGCATGTGATCGATCGTTTGGCCATGGCAAGATGTCATGGGGTTTTTAACCTGCAATCTAGGAAGCGCCTTTGCACGCACATTCTCTCTCTCAGTTCATGGGAGTCTCTATGATACGGGTGTCAAAGTGATTGCCAACTAAGCGCTTCGTCGGCAGAGCAGAGCAGAGATGCAATTTGAAACGAGATGCTTTGGGATCATCACTCGCCAAAGCGCGTCCGTCCGGCCGGGGAAATGCACAAAGCCGATAAAAGAGTGGTTCGCCAGCACCTCGTTCTTTGTTCCCCTCGAATTGTTTAGTAGGTTCAGAATTTTGGAAAATGCATATGGCCGTACGGCTGCGAAAAACATCCATCACGGACCGAATGGGAGCATTTTCCTTTTTCGGGCTGATCGATAAATCCTGCGGGATGGCCGATGGCATGTGCAGTGCGTTATTGATGTTTTCATGTCATGCGGGAACAGTGCGCTATCAAGTTGACCCACTGGTTGCCGCTACCATACGAAATTCGACGTGGATAATACATTTTCTCGTGATGCCCTTCGGCTTAATCCGTTGCCAGTTTGGTGTTTTGAACCCTTATTATTTTCAAAAAATGTATTTGGCACACCTGTGACAGATTGCAAAAACGCCACACCACCTGGATGCCGTCGATTTTGAATCCAACGTGTGTTACTCGTTCCAGCGAGCCGTTTCCTCTTTTCTCTCGCTGTTGTGTGGGCCACCGCTGCACGTCCGCTCGCTCGCTCGAACCGTCTCCCTCCCCCCCCCCCCTGATTCCTTTGGTAACCCCGCGCTGCTTCGCTCTGTGTTTCTCGGTCGCTCCGCCCCCGCTCTCTCTCCGTCGACGGCGAGCGGTGGCGCTTTCTCCGGCCGATTCTCGGCGGCAGTTTTCTGTTCCACCGGTGAGTATCGCTCAATCCCCCTCGCATCTGCCCCACTAGTTCGTGCTCTGTTTCTCGACGCCGTTAGTGGCAGGATGTTCGTCAGATTGGTCGCAGGTTAGAACAGACGAGGAATGCGCCCAATACGTTCAATTCGTGGTGCATTTGCTATTTGTTAGCCTCTGTTTCGCATGCACATCGTTTTAGTGCTTAATTTGCCGTTTTCAATCTCGTGGGTAGTTGCCGTAAGTTTTTGAACTGACCCCCCTGCTACACGGCTCGATTCTGATTTCTAGGATTTTCTCTAGATGCATAACCATTATGTCTCCGTTCATGATTCGACGACGTTATCCTATGATGATTTCTGCCGTTATTTTGGTCGCCGGTAGGGTTTGGTTTGGGGATTTTACAACGACTCTCCTCACTCTGTATCTATGTTGGGCTCAGTTTTATCATGCTCTTATGGTTGCAGTGAAGGAATTGAATTACCACCTATATAATTAGGTTGCTGGTGATAATCCCATACCGTTTGTGTGTTTTATATGCAGTTCATCTCGTTTTGTGTTTAGGTTGTCATGATGGATTGTTTGTTCTAGCACTATCAGTGGTGTCTCTTTTCATGATGCATTTTTGTGTTTCTAACTGATGGATGTGCCATCATTTTAACTTACCTGAACTTTAATTGTGAATATTACCATCAGTGGTGTGAGTAATTTATCAGGAGTCCCCTCTAAATTTTATCATGTCACTGATTTTTTAATACTTAGTGATGTGATGTCCAATATATGTGTTTGTGTGTAAGTTGTTGCCATCCCTATTTTGTGTAAGTTATCTTGCCTGATACATACATTTTATCGGTGTATCGTAAGCAAAAAAAATCAGGTATTCAATATCTAGTAGAAGCAGACATGTCCTTTTTTATTTTCGTCCTTCTCAGTTGTGGATGAGTTATCTTGTTGTATGTTCACAAGTTACCAATGTATCATAAGAATAGGTGTGTGACTATTAATTCAACAGCTATGCATCCTTTATGCTCACTTTTTCTCTTTGTTGTTCTTGTGTGTCAGGTCAAGATGCCAAGGAAGCGCAAATTAGATGATGACTTTGAGGAGGTGAACCCCTTAAAGAAGCATAAGCCTCCCGCAGATCGGAATAGGGCTTCTCCTAGTGCTCTTGTGACTGCCTGTAAGGATATGTCAGATGAGAGAATGGCCGCGATCGATGACATGGATTTCACTAGTCTGCGGAATATCAAGTGTGATAATCTGTTCAATAGGCTTTCTCAATGGCTTGCTGGTCTATACGACCCTGATTCCCATGAGGTTGTTGTACCCGGTCGCGGAAGGTTACCGGTCAGTGAAGAGTCTGTGCATCGTATAATGGGTGTGCCCCGAGGTGATATTGCGGTGGATTTCAAGGTTCCTACAGATGCAGAGTTTGAGCTTGCGGGAGATCTTTTTGGTGATCTTGGACATGCTTCTAAAACTGTGGATGTATTAAACCTTATCCTGAGCACTAACCGTCATGACGACAATTTCAAGCGCTTGTGGCTTGTGCTTGCTGCCAGCACCGTGATGGCGCCGACGACTTCGAACAAGATCAGCACCAGATGGTATCCTGTGTTGGTAAGAACATCTGGCTATCTTTCTAGTTCATGCTTTTTATCGCTTTTCTTTTCTGATTTTCTACCTGGTAATTTTTTGCTTCTTAGTCTGATGATTATGCACATATGCACTTTGATAACTTTTCCTGATTTTTGGAGTGTGGTAACTTCTGTCCCTTTGATTTTCCTGTGATCTGAAGTGTGGTATTTATGTAGTAATGCACCTGATAACTTTATATGAAGGTGTAGTAATTATATAGTAATGCACCAGATAACTTTTTATGAAGGTGTAGTAATTACATAGTGATGCACGTGATAACTTTTTTCTGATGGTGTGGTAATTATGTAGTAATGCGCCTGATAACTTTTTCTGAAAGTATGGTAATTATTTAGTAATGCACCTGATAATTTATTTATGCCTTGCAATATGGTAATTTTGACTTACTTCTCAATAATGTGGTAATTGTGTGCTTATATACTTGGTGATTCAATGCTTTAACAGTGTTATAAGTATCTACTTATGTCCCCTGCTAACTTGTGTGCATACATTCCTCTAGGTTTCATGTGTTTTTTTTTGCAGCAAAATATTGGCAATGTAAAAAACCTCAACTGGTGCAAATTTATTGCGGATCAGCTTCACAAAGCCCTTTCAAAAGGAAAGCCTACGACGGGTTGCCTCCTATTCTACAATGTTAGTCCCCCTATTCTTTTTTTGTTCCCATGATATTTCGATTGTACGTCTTATTCCGCCAAACAGCTAGATTGTAACGACCTTTTCTGTTTTTCCAGCTTCTGTATATAGATGCTATTGACTTAACTGGCCTTGATATCATATTGCCTAATGGTCCTTTTGCAATTAATGTGTGGACGAATGAGTTGGCATCGAAAGTTCTCCGGATGGATGTCCAGAGGGACAAGCTTTCTTATGGGAAATTACCGATGATTTCCCATTCGTCATTTTTCTTACCTTCTATGTATTGCCATCTTTTTTATCAAGATCTTAATTTGTTTTTTATCATATTTTTTTCAGCTTAAGCCCCAATATGGTCAAGACTATTGCTTGTTTGGTGGTTTACAAGGTCTAGATAAATTCATGCGTGTTCATGCACCGCAAAACTGTTCTGAACAGGTATTTTTAATCTTTTTAGTGCGTTTGGCTATTTTTGTTTTCCTTTTCCTGGTAAATATTGTTATAAAGACCTGGTAACTTGTTCTGTTTTTAGGATGGTAACTTTTTTTATTTTTTAGATTCTCACTTTGGAATAACTTCATTTTAACTTATCTTTGTGTGGTATTTTTAGTTGTTTTTGCATGGTACTTAATGTCTCTCACAACCTGATTATTTATTTTTTCATTCGTGATTTTCTATCAAAAACTTGCTAAAACTTCTGCTATTGTGGGTCGCTTTTCGTCTGGCATGGTTGGCCTCCTGGGTGGTCTTGTTAATAAGTTCATGTCCTTAGATGATGAAGACAGCTCATGGATGTCCCGTGTGTTAGAGAACCAACTAAAGGGTTTATCTTCTGCTGCTGGGAAGACTGCCGGGAAGACTGCAAGCACCCGTCCTGCATCCCGCTCGCGTGAAGTAAAAGATACCGGCAAGAAAGCTGTCGAAGTTTCAGATTCTGATCATGAGGATAGTGATGGTGTCGGTGATGGTCACTCTGACGAAGATCTAGATTTTCACGTTCATTACCATGGTTCTTCAGGTGGGCCGAACGCCCATGAGGCTTCAGGTAGTGGGGGTAGTGCTGGACCGAATGCCCATGATGCTTCAGGTAGTGGCGCAGCGAATGCAGATGTGGGTGCAACCATGTTTGATACTGCCAATGTGTCGGTAAGGTCAGCCAGAATTGATGCAACTGCTACTGCAGGAACCGATCAGCCTCTCGAGTCTCAGATTATGCTTACTGCACGTTCCGGGAATGTATCTAGTGATGGATTGCATAACCAGCCAGATATGACGGATACTCAAAACGAGGCTGTTGTTGATGCTTCTGTGAAGAGGTGCGGTTCTTCTCTATTCCGTAACTTGGAAAAGCAATATTCCAGGCGTCGCAAGAAATTACGCCTACCTTCTCCGCCCATGGCCACTGGTACAACTGTTTCTGACCTGCCGTCGTTGGATGATACACATCGTTCTATCAAGGCAATATTCATCAATGAGCTTGGCATTGTAGGCCCTGATAAGGGCACTAACTCAGTAATTGCCAATCCCACGCGGAAGAAGCAACATCCTCGCAAGTGAGTTTCTTATCATCTGCTAGTTGATTTCTTTTTATTTTCATTTGTTATATTGCATTTCTTAGCTGGTAACTTTTGTCAATATAAGCTGGTAACTAATGTTATATTTTAGTTGTTGTGTGCAAATATAATCTGATAACTAATGTTAATATAAGCTGGTAACTAATGTTTTTTATAAGCTGGTGATGTCCATGTTTATTTTTCTTTGTGTACATACTTACTTGTTGTTACTCTTTTGTGTTATCACTTTTCCTAGCACCTAGCTTCTGATAATTAGAAGTAAATATGTCTGGATAGTTTCTATTCCTTATCAAGCTTGTGTTTTTTTCTAGAAAGGATAGTAATTATATCATGGTAAGGCTGATAACTTTCAGTAGCTATTTTCACGATAATAACTTCAGTTTTTTATTTGAACAATATGTAGTTTAACTTTGTTTGCATGATAATTTTAGTAGTTATATGCTGGTAAGCATGTGTTATTTGTCTACGGTAACATTTTTCTCACGTGCACTATATCCTTTTTCAAATAATAACTTGTCAGGTGTTCGAATGCTCCATCTATTAGTGTTGCCGACCTTTAGCAAACGCGATCTAGCAGTGTGGGTGTCACATCTGAGGAGATACCTATTAATCCTGCGCGTTCTTCGGCAGATGTTGACTCATCTGACACGTCACGCAGGTGATTATGAATGTTATTTTTCCTTGCTATATGATATCTAAATGATTTTCTCTATTTGTTTATTTTTCATTTGTAAATTAGGTGAATATATACCAGTAATTTAACTCGTTTATCGTGGCATCATAATCTGTACGGGAATGACTGATAGTTTTTATAGTCAAAGCTCTTACAATATTTACTATTTTTTTAGCATGATAAATTTTTTGGTAACTTTGTTATCTTCATAGTTACCATCTTCATTAATGATTCGTGACGATGTTGATTTTTTGCATTATGTGGATAACCAATATGGCCCTAAGCTGTCAAATAATTTGAATACAAGCTGGTAACTAAAGTTATTTTTTAGTTGTTAACTTCTGTCAATATAAGCTGGTAACTAATGTTATTTTTAGCTGTTGTATGCAAATATAATATGATAACTAATGTTAATATAAGCTGGTAATTACTGTTTTTATAAGCTGTTGATGTTCATGTTTATTTTTCTTTGTGTGCAGCAAGAAGACCAAGATTACTGTGAGGAAGGTTAAGAAGTCTTCTACAGTTGCAGTTGCAACTAGGTCTTCTCCTCGTTTTGCTCTCAAGGACGAGAAAGATGATTTTAAAGACTCCCCCGTGGTGAGTTCTCCAATAGCTGTTGTGCAAGATAATGCCCCTATGAGGAATTCACCAGATGCTGGTTTTGGAGCTGTGGATGAGCTCGCGGCAGCAGCCACTATTACTCAAGTGGTAGAAGAAATTGCCAATGTTGTTATTGGCACTGAAGCTGAAACTTCTGCTGATCAACCTAAAGGAATTGCTCCTCCAATGAGCGCTGTTGTAGCTGAAACTTCTGCTGATCAACCTCAAGGAATTGCTCCTTCAATGAGCGTTGCCGTAGCTGAAACTTCTGCTCATCAAGTTCAAGGAATTGCTTCTCCAATGATCGTTGTTGTAGCTGAAGATGACCAAGCTCCTGTCAAAATACCATGTGTTGTTCAAGCTCAAGTTGAATCTTCCCAATCCAATGTGCCAGAACCAGTTGAAACTGAAGATGCAGTGTTTGTTGAAGCTCAACCTGGGGATGACCAAGTCGCCGCCCAAGAATTCAGCATCATTGCAGATGTAGAAGATGTTGTTGCTGATAGGGCCTACTGGGATTTCACCCCACCATCTTACTCTCTTGGCCTAGATTTTGGCCCCACACCGCCTGGACCAGATATTATTATGACGATCGCAGTTCCAGCTGCAGTACAAACACCGTCCCCAGCGGTTGTTTCGACAACTCAAGCACCAGCAGTGGCCCCAACGGTTAGCAATGCTCCCCAAGACCGAGCAGCAGCACCCCCAATTGATCATATGGCGGCAGCACCACGAGATTTAAAGAATGCAGAAGATAATTCTATTGACTCCAATCCATTTTCAGGATCTGAGCCTGCTGACCTTGGTAAGTGAAGGCATATGCGTGTCTTCGCTTTATCACAAAAGAGTGATGGGATGGATGTCTGCTTTTCGAAGACCTTTTTTATGCTTTTAGTTTGATCCATGTGTGTATATTCATGCTCTTTTTATCCTATGTATGGACAACCTCCCCCCCCCTCTCACATGTAATGACTTATACTTTTGCGTGTGTACTATGTAATGAACTATGTGTTTTCGTTTCACATTTGTGCTCTTTTTACTTTTTATGTTGCCTGGTGTGTGGATGTATTATACGTGATTATTATTGTTCATTTTTCCTGGTAACTTTTACTAACATCCGACTGATAATTATTTGCTAACTAGTTAATTAAATGGTAACATTTGTGATCATACCCTGATAACTTCTGCTATCACCATGCTGATAACTTCAAACTTTTGTGTGGTAACTTATGCTATCACCATGCTAACATATGACTGATAATTGTATCGCTCTACTTTTAACTGATAAATACATTACGCTACATGAAAGATATTTGTACCTTGTTTTCCAGCTTACCATTTTTATCGTATGGGAACTTTCACCATGATAACTTTTTGCGAATTTTGTGCTAGTATTTTTTGTTCTAAGTAGATACCTACATGTTCTCATTTTTTTGCTAACTAGTTACTAAGATGGTAACTTTTGTGATCATACCCTGATAACTTCTGCTATCACCATGCTGATAACTCCAACCATTTTTGTTTCCTTTATTGATGTTGTAAATACACCCCTCCCCTTCCTTTCCCTGCATGCACAGACAAACCATTCTAATACATTTTATGCTGCCCCTTTAACTATCCTGACCCCCCCTCATTTTCTTCCCTTTTTCTCTCTACAGTAATTCTATCATCATTCTGTACTATCTATCACTTTATTCTTTAGCTGTTTTTCCACATATTTGACATTCCTTTTGTCAGTTCACAAACTGACCTGATCGCAACTTTTTGAAGAGCGTCGATTTCGAGTTTATGATGCGGATGTTGAAGACGACGATGTAATTATGTGGGTTGAAGAAGTCGAACATGCCACTGTTAGACCAAAAGCAAATTACGGTTCTGTAAAAGGTACTGATAGGAAGATTTTATTTAACAAACTCTTTCCTACTGCCAACCTTGATAACATCATTATCTCCATGTTGATAATTTACTGTTCTAAACTCTGATGACTTCTTTTCTTTTTGTTTTCCCATAATATTTCTTTCCACCATTCCCAACTCCGATAACTCCCCTCACTTTTCTTCTAGACCACCCCACCAGCCCTGAATTTGCTAGACCCGTTATTTAACCTCCCTATGGTAATCATTCAGCCAGTGTGACTCCTAAATCTTACATTCAGAAAGTTAGGGTAAGCCGCCCATCGCAGTTCCTTCTGCCTCCATATTGTGGCCTCACATCATCTACACTCGAAGAGGTTATTTACGCAGAAGTTATCAAGCACACCACTGAATCAGTTGACTCCAAGATAAAACAGTAATGACATTTACTGTTTTCCTTTTCTCTAGTATTTTAACCCCTCACTGGGAAAACATTTGCTTATATACTATTTTTTTTCTTTGTTTGCTTTTCAGTATTAGGGTTATTGACATCGATGGGCGGTGGGTCACATTGGAGGAGCTCGCTAATAGTGTGATAGAAGGTGGTCAAGTTTCGAATAATATTGTAGAGCTCCACATCCGAACTCTTTCTGATTCTGTACCCCCAGGGAAGATTATTTTTCCATGATTGCTGTCAGTATATCTTCTCATACATGATATGACGAGCAAGTTCCTAATCAAACATTTTCGTCGTGATGCAAACTACATACTTAGTCACCAAAATCTGGTATAATTTTTTTACGTAAACTACATGCTTTTCTTCTTTTAAATCGTACAACCTGTTTTTTAGTTGGTCTAACAGGCAATTTTATGAGGCTCTTATTTTGGTTTTGTCAGACATCGTACCATTAAAGAATTTTAGCTGGTACCTAGTTATGTTACTTTTCTGTGGTAACTTTCATCTATGCCTACTTGTAACATATGTTGTCAGTGTCCTGATAACTTTGCCTTTTTAACTGTAAATGCATTGATAACTTCTTGTGTTCACATTTTTCCTTTCTGTGGGAACTTTCATGTATGTCTACTGGTAACATATGTTGTCAGTGTCCTGATAACTTTGCCTTTTTAACTGTAAATGCATTGATAACTTCTTGTGTTCATGTGTTCACATTTTTTTAACAGCTACTGTTTCCAACACTGCAAAAGTTGGGACCTCTACCAAAGGACGGGCATTGGTATGTCTTGTGCCTTAATCTCAAGGCAAAACGATTTGAAGTTCTTGATTCTCTTCATCCACAAGATAGCCCTTCGCTCATCACACATGCGACGAACCTTATGAATGGCATTAAAAAAGCCTGGTTGATTGCGTACAAGGACTCGAGTAAGCGGATCCAAGACTATAATCTTGTGTACATCGATGTGTTCAAACAGGACAATGGGTTAGTTTTTTTGGCTAATACTCCATCATTTTTTTCAACTAAATACCCGGTAACTTAGTAGTGTAGCATTTTAAAAGTTTGTTCAGCTTTTTGCTTATCTTATTTTGCTTTTTAACACATTTTTATTTTTTTCCTTACAGCACTGATTGCGGTTTCTTCGCATTCAAGATCTTGGAGTTTTGGGATGGTAAAAATATCCCGACAATAACTAAAGAGTAGATCCCGGCGCTGAGGAAGATATTGAAAAGCATGTGGCTGGACCATCCTCTTAACAAATGCACGCAATGGCGCTATCACTTGTTCAATAAGGAGTAATTGATGTGAGAAATTTGCACCAATATAAGTTTTATGTTTAAGAACGATGATAGTTTTATACATTTTTTTCTGGGCTGATTACTATCTTTTTTTATACATTTTTGCTGATAATTATGATAGTCAATGCTGATAACATACTATAACAGGTGCTGATAACTTTCTTTTTCATTGTGTCATAACATTTTGCTCACAAACAAAGAACGATAACTAATCTCATTCTCATTTCTGAAAATCCACATTACATTCTGGACGATAACTTACATGTTTCAGTGCTGATAACTTTTCATTACATGGTGTCTCGACACCGTTTTACACAATAAAATGGGTAAAATTAATAAGTAAAATCTCTAACTTGCATTTCAATGCCCATCTAACTTGCATTTCTCAGTGCGGGATGGGTGAGGTACATTTGCGTTTATCATGTTCTACCGACCCGCAAACTCTACACTTCCTCTCTTTTTTTGGCTTTGCAATGTCAAATGGGTGCTGGAATCTTTTCTCTCTTGGACGCCCTTTCGTAGTAGACTTTGGTGGGTCTAGTATCACTCTTGTGTTTGATGATTGGGATCCCTCGGCATGTGAGCCCTGGAACTGGAAAATATTGCCAGACACATGCTACTGGGACACCTTCAGTGGCACTAGTCCCTGGTGGTGAAGAAAACATTTGTGCTTCTTTTCCCTCATCTTTTTCCTTTCTTGCTTTCTTTAGCTGCCTATTTTTTAGTGCATCCATGTCGTCTTTGAAAGCATTAACATGTTTCCTTGCCAATGCCATCCCTTCATCAGTAGTGCAAGCGTCTTTTGCTTGTTCCTTGAAATCATTCAGAATAGATGTATATCTCATGATATTTTTTCCTTCCTCTGTCATACCCTTCTTAACTGTTGGCTGTTGGTAATCAGGCTGAACAAGATCCTCTTCTGGATCCCATGTCCACCTATCCAGGATATACCTCCTTGGTATCTCGTAGACTCCAATCTGTTCCATTACTCGCAGTATGTGTGCGCATAATAGCCTATCGCGATCAAACTTGCAGCAAGTGCATGAGTATACCCCTTCATCCTTGTTCGCCTGCACATGGTAGTCCCTATCCCCATACTTTGGTAGTATGCCTCGGAGCGACCACATCCTGAAGGTTCCATCTTGCAAAGTGTCGCATCCGTAAGTAGTCTTTAGCTTCATCTCTACCTGGAACTTGGAGAACAGATTTTGTGTGTATATCCCTCGCATCTGTAACTCGATTGGGTTCAACGAATACATGTCTGCCTCTTTGTAAATTGTGTCCACTTGCTCTTTCGCCACAGCCACCATTACTTTCTCCTGGATTGCAGTGTATTGAGTTGCGAATTCAATCTATGAGTTGTTGGGGTTCACGTACTTCTTGAGCACAACATTGAATCCCTCGCTCCTTGCAGTTGTCTGCAAGAATGGAAAGAAATGCTTCATGTAGTACACTGGGACCCAACATTTCCTATTTTCCCACAACCATTGAAAATGTTCATTGTCGATCTTGCCATGTTCATCCATCATTGCCCACCATTTGTTTTCAAACTCTTCCTCTGTGATACACAAAATATTAGACAATTACAACATCATACACAATCATTGGTAATTAAAGTACAAGTATGCTGGTAACTTTTCTTAGTTGTTAGATGGTAACTTTATTGAACAGTTTTTCCAGATCTGGTAACTTTCCTAAACCACAAGTTGGTATCAACATATGTGACTGCCCCCTGGTAATATAGCCAACTACATCATGGTAACTTGTGTAGACCCACGCATGGTAACTTGTGCATCACATATATTTATATGGCTTCTCAAGTTTGCTGCATGGTAATTAAAATAGGTCAACAGATTAGGTACGTACCAGTCAAGCTGTTGTCGACACAGTCTTTGAACGCTCTGTTTAGTGGTTTATCATCAGCCATAAGTTTTCCAAGTTTCTTCTACGCCTTCTTCATTATATGCCAGCGGTAATTTCTGTGTATTATGTTCAAGAAGACCTCGTCGATTGCACTCCTCATTGCAAAGTCTTGGTCTGTGATGATGTTTTTAGGGGCAACACCATCCATTGCATGGAGGAATGTGTTAAACAGCCAGACAAAGTTTTTCTTTAGTTCGTTTCGAACGAAGCCACACCCAAACTGGATGGATTGACCATGGTTATTAATTCCAATGAATGGTGCACACGACATCTTGTACATGTTTGTCATGTATGTCGTGTCAAATAACAAACAGTCATTATACTTTGCATATGCCCTGCGTGATGCGCCATCTATCCAGAACAAGTTCTCAACCCTGTCCTCATCATCAAGTTTGATTCTCCAGTAGAAATATGAATCTTTGGCCCTCATCTCTTGGAAGTATGCAATTGTGCTCCTAACGTCCTTGTGGCGGTGCTCTAAGCGGAACTTAGCTCGTTGATTAGCAATGTCTTGTGTCATGTAGGGTATGTCTTTAGCGTTCCCGTAGAACCATGACATCAGCTACATCTGCCTCGCAGTCTCAACGTTGCATCCGTGCAGAACCCTCAAGAAGTTCTGCTCCTCCTTCGGAATGTATCGATGTGATGATAAATTTTTTGTTAGGGAAGGCTTTTTGATCAGGGGGTGATTGTGGGTGTCCTCGAAACGGTCAACAGTCCACCATGCATCATCGTGGGATAGGTACATGTGTGCTTCACATTCAGTCCTAACAACTTTTTTTCCTCTTCTTGACAATGCTGTCTGGGTTTTCCACATCTTGCAGCTCATCCCTGTCCTTGCGTCGTTTGCCATATTTTGTACAAACTAGTAGCACCCTGTTTATAGTTCCATCAACCCTCTCTTTCTTGAATTGCTGCCTAATTGCAAAGCCAGTTCTGCGCGCGTAGGTGCTGTAGTGGTCACGTGCGCTCTCCACGATGTCAAATTTTGTCCCTTGCAAAGGTGGCTTAGGTGTGGAATATGCCTCCATGTTGCTTCCATATCAGCATCGATCCCAGCAGATTCTGGAGTTGCTGGTTCACTTATTGTCTGCTCTCCAAGGCTCCCAGCTCCTGTGCTTGCATTTGTTCCAGCACTATGTGCACTTGTTCCACCACTGGGCAAGCTGTTGTTTGCGCTGATTGCCTGAGCACCTGCATTTTGGCCTGATAGATTAGTGGAATATTACATGATAAATAACAGTTTTCCATCATGGTAGTTTTCCGAAGATTCAGTGAATGTATCTTTCTTTTTCATGCCTAAACAACCCTGGTAATTTGCATACTCTGAACCTGGTATTATGAGTGCACCAATGCTGGTAATTTACAAACCAACTTCAACAGTAAAGCATTCTTTTCTGCCTAAAAACCCTGGTAATTTGTATCCTATGGACATGGTAATATGTGTGCACCAATGCTGGTAAGTTTCAAACTCACTTCAATAGTAAACTCTTCTTTATGCCTAAAAAACCCTGATAATTTGCATTTTCTGGACCTGGTAATATGTGTGCACCAATGCTGGTAAGTTTCAAACCCACTTCAATAGTAAACTATTCTTTATGCCTAAAAAACCCTGGTAATTTGCATTTTCTGGACCTGGTAATATGTGTGCACTAATGCTGGTAAGTTTCAAACCCACTTCAATAGTAAAGTATAAGACTGGGTTTTTCATTCCATGATGATATGTAAACAGTAATGTTGGTAATTTTACCTGTCCCCATGATGTTTGGGTATGCTGAATTGCTGATTGGTGTGCGCGCTGCATTGCCTTCTTCATGCATTCGCGCCAGGATGTCATTATAGCCTCCCCCCACCATGCTTTGGATAAACCCGACGTATCTAACATGGCGTTAACCAAATCAGTTAGAGTACGGTTTTTCCGCTCGGCAACCCCGTTTGACTGGGGTGAGTAGGGAGGCGTCCTCTCGTGAATAATGCCGTGTTCCGCACAAAAGACATCAAACTCTTTCGAGAAGTACTCTCCACCACGATCTGACCGAACTCGGTTAATTTTCTTTTCAAGTTGATTCTCAACTTCTGCCTTATAGATTTTGAAGTAGTGTAGAGCCTCATCTTTAGTATTTAACAGATACACATAGCAATATCTAGTGGAATCTTCTATCAAAGTCATGAAATATTTCTTTCCACCTTTAGTCAACACACCATTCATCTCACAAACATCAGAATGTATGAGTTCCAGTGGCGCCATGTGTCTCTCCTCTGCTGCCTTGTGAGGCTTGCGAGGTTGCTAAAGTGAAACTCAGGATTAAATTCGATTTTGCTAGCCACGTCATAACACCGAAATTAATGTGACAAAGACATGAATGCCAGACTTCAGATTCATTAACACTCAAATGAATATTGTTCACAACTTTATTACATAGATTTGCAAGAGAAAGGCGGAACATGCCTCCGCATTCATAACCCTTTCCAACAAATAGTCCATATTTCGTAACAACTAATTTATTAGACTCGAATACCAAATTAAACCCTTCTCTACATAGAAGGGAGCCACTAACGAGGTTCTTCTTGATGGCGGGGACATGCTGCACGTTCTTCAACTACACGATCCTTCCCGAAGTAAACTTCAGATCGACCGTGCCAACACCAAGAACAGAAGCACTCGCGCCATTCCCCATCAGTACGGACCCGTGACCTGTGGCCTGGTAAGAAGAAAACAATGAAATGTCAGCACACACATGAACACCTGCACCTGTGTCGACCCACCAATCGGTGGACGGCCAAACTAAAAATACAACAAATAAATTACCGTACCCATATGAACCACTCTCATTGTTGCTCACAATCATATTGACAGACTTGGAGTCCCGCCGTTGCTTCTTGTACTTGTTTGGGCACTTGTTGGCCCAATGTTCAAGTGAACCACAAGTAAAGCAGCCCTCATCCTTCTTATTCTTCTTGAAGGTATTCTTACTCTTCTTCTTAAAGTCGGCACTCTATTGGACACCGTTCTTTCCCTTGGACTTGTGGGAATTGGAGTTCTTTTGATGCACCATATTGGCCACAAAAGTTCCTTATACCCCTTTTCCGTACGAGTCCTTTGCCCTTGAATTCTGCTCAACACTCAGATGGCCTATGACATCCTCCACAGAGAATTCACGCCTCTGATGTTTCAGAGTGGTGGCAAAGTTCCTCCAGGAATTGGGAAGCTTAGCGATTATGCAGCCCGCGACAAACTTGCCCGGTAACTCGCACTTAAGAAGCTCAACCTCCTTAACAATGCATATTATCTCATGAGCCTACTCAAATACAGGACGGTTTTCAACCATCTTCTAATCGTGGAACTGCTCTATAATATACATCTCGCTCCCTGCATCGGCAGCCCCGAACTTAGATTCGAGCGCCTCCCACAAGTCCTTGGCAGACCGCACATGCAAATATGCGTCAACCAGCTTATCTCCAATCACGCTCAGAACTGTCCCGAGGAACACGATAGTGGCCTCCTTGAACGCCTTCTCCTATTCAGGAGCGATCGTTCCTGTGGGAGTCACACCGGCGACCCAGAACACGTTCATGGCCGTGAGCCATAAGGTGGTTTTAGTCTGCCAACGCTTAAAGTACGTCCCCGTAAACGGGGACGGTTTCAGTGCAGCAGCAAAACCAGAATTCGAAAAACTCCTACACATATTAGGTTTTTGGAGTGATAAGAAAATAGGCAGTTTTTCGATTAAATTAATCCATGAATAAATCATGAGCATGACATGGACAACATTGATAACACACTGATTATGATCTAACAGAGCATGTAATATGCATATAGTAGAAACATCTATGCATATCGCTAGTACTGCTACAACAGAAAGAAACACGAGAAGGATAAACGATGTATACCCTCCAATCGACCACGCGGCGGTGGTGGCGGTGGCAGCAGCCGCGGCATCCTCGGCGGCCTTCTTGTCGGCCTCGGCCTTCTCAGCGGCGGCACGGTCGGCGTCGGTCGACATGGTGATGACGAAGGTGATGCGGACGTAGATGAACAGCAGCGAGCAGTCGCGTAATCGCTACCCAAAAACCTAATCGCCCCTCTCCCGTACAGGAACCAGAGAAGCGGGGTTTTGGAGGCCTGCTCTCCCGTCAACCGTGGTACGCGGTGAACGGGACGGAGTCGCCGACGGCAGCAGCAGCAGAGGAACGACGTGGGCATGGAGGCGGAGATGCGTTCTGTTTCGTGGCGGCTAGGGTTGGTAGCGTCCCACGTATATATGTGCGGCCACGCGTGGATAGACGTAGGCTGAACCCACGTCCAAGTCGGTAGCCCACGATCCGACGTCTCAGATCATGGCCCTACCTGTCAAAGACTCTCCGTTCCTGACCGGCAAAAAGAAGCGCATAGGAGTGAGCTCGGCTCGGCTCAATCCCGCGGCGCGGCGCGGCGCGGCGAGCGGAGGAGGAGGAGTGCGCGAGGACCTCATCTCTTCTCAAGCTCCAATAGCATAAGGGAGAGGATCCCTTATAAACCACTCCAACTCTCCTTCCACTTCCGGGGTGGGACTAAACTTTCCACCACCTTGTCATGCCACCTACATGGGCCCTTAGAGATCAAATTTGAAATTGTCATATGGGCTCTAGGCCCATCTCATATTTCAACAGGGCTCATGCGAGACTTTCAATCGCGGAGCGATTTGCTCTGGCGCGAGAAGCCTTTCTACCTTATCATCATTCAGTGTCGTTCTCATTCTCCTTTGTTTTTTCTCTCCATCCCACCGCGCACAACCCAACAAAATCACCCCCCCCGAATATCCCTCCTCTACAGAGCTCCTGCGCACGCGCGGGGGTGCCGGCCTTCTCGCTTGCAGAGCACACCAATATCCTCGTCCTATCTCTTTCCAAGAGATGCGAGGCTTCATCCATCGCCGCGTCATCGTCGATTCATGGCCTTGCCCACGCGAGAGCGCGAACTGTGGTGCTACAATTGGTGCTCCATGGAGTTGTGCTTGGCGGCAATATTTGGAACCCTAGCGCGACAAATACTGGAACCGGCATGCGTCAGTGTGGCAACCAGCAGGCGTCACGTCGAGCTACAACAGGCGACGACTAATTTTTGCTGCAACTGTCGGCAGCAGTTGTTGTGATTGGCAGGGCAGGATGATTGATAACACATGGCGAGCTACAACCGGCGATGACTTTCTTGTTGCAGCCGTCATTGGCACTTGCTATGACCGGCGACGACAATTGTTGATACCGTTAGGTCGGGATGCTGGGACGACATGCACGCGGAGCTACCACCGCGATGACGTTTTTTTGCGGCAACCGTCGTCTGCTTGGTTGTGACCAGTGACAACAATTGCTGCGACCGGTAGAGAGGGATGCTGGGAAGACATGCACAACAAGCTACAACCGACAGCGACGTTTTTTGCTGCAACTGTCGTTGGTGCATGCTATGGCCGGCAATGACAATTTTGTGACCGTAGGGTGGGATCCTATCACCGGCGATGACATTTTTTGTTTCAAACATCATGGCCTTTGTTGTGACCGGCGACGGTAATTGCCGCAGCCTGCAACCGGCGGGGCGGTTTGCAAGGACAGCACACACGACGAGCTACAATCGGTGACGGTGGCGACGGTGGCGACGATGGTTTTGCTACACCTGATGTCGCCTTTTGCTTTGACAGCCCACAGGGCGCAGGACTCACATCTGACGGCTCAGAGGTGACAGGCCTGGATCTGGTGCCGGTTGACCGGTGCCAAGTGCTGCCCTAAACTTTTTTTCCCTGTAAGTATCTGCATATATTTATTAAAAAAAGTACATGTATATTGACAATGCATGTTGTGCAGGACGAGTTTCCCTTTGAAAAGCAAACGCCTATTTATTCTAAACTGAAAAAGCAAACGATTGAATGGATTTTTTTTAGGGTAACGATTGAATGGAATTAATAAAGAGAGGAACGGGGCTGTCACCATGTAAAAGCTAGGCTCTCTGAAGATCTTTTTCAATCTCGCAGCGTCGTACTCTACTCCACAAAACATTAGCTTGCATGCTTTTCTTGCCGCGTTGAATTTGTTTAATGTTCCTTACCAGATGCTTAATCATTGCACGAGCTCGCTGTGATGCATGATTAGAAAGACGGCGATGTTCTTTTCCCCAGAATATCAGCAATCATTCATTGGATTTGAAAAACATTTTCATATATTCGAAATCCGGCCAATAAACTAATTTCACATATATATATATATTTCCCCCTCGTATATTTACGGGGAGGGAATTCGCATTTGCTTGTCGAACGCGTCCACCAATTTTTCCCCCGCATACAAATTATCCCAGCGAAGAAGAGCCTTCGCATCTTCTACCAGAAAAGAATGAACAAAAGAATAGGAGGGGCAAAATTGTACAGTCCCCCCTGCGCGTATTACTACTGCCTACGGTATAGTATAATTTACACTTCACTCCGCCGCCGCAGTGCTTCTACTGCTCTCCGGCCGTCGCGCCGCCGGCGAGGAGCCCTGCTCTTAGTTGATTGGTAACTCACCGCAATAGGCAAAATTATAAGAAAAGTCTGCTTATTCTGTTTTTCTAGTGGTGAAAGGATGGTAATTTTTGCATAAATTGGGAAGGGGTCTGGTGGGGGTGGGGTAAGTCTTTGTATTAAGCAGAATTTTTTGGAGATTTTTGAATGAGTCTTTGATTCTTACCAGGGTGAGGTGATGTTGCCTGGTGATTTCTTCGCCGTATCCCTGGTAATTTCCACCGCTCCCCTGATGATCTGCTCTTGTTTGATCCAGATCTGGAGGAGGGGTAGGTCTTTGGTGTTGATTTTGAGCAGCTGTGTAGGGGGGAGGGGCGGGTGGCTGGTGGGGAGGGTGAGAGAGAGTATACTTGCGTGGAAGGTAAGGGGGGGGGGGGAAAGTTGCGATCTGGAAAGTGCGTCGTGGGGCATAGCATTTTCTGTTGGGCCTTGTACAGCGATCGGCCTGGTTAGCTGGCAGGGTGGTCGGCCTGGTTAGCTGGTAGGGTGTTTGGCCTGGTTAGCTGGCGGGTGATCGACAGATAAGGTAAATTTTTTATCGGGCACACTGTTGTCAAATATCGCTGTCCTATTATTTTTGAAGCAGATATTTTTGTCACTGCATGCAATGCATGACAGTGATCTACGGTGCTTGGCGACTGACTTATAGCAGAGCACCTAGGAGACGCGTCGTGCATGTGGGAGTTTGGTCTTATCTGTGCCTGGCATGTGAGTAGTCAAAAGGGAGAGGAGAGGGGATGAGGACTGAGGAGTGTGGAGAGGTGTACCACTTGAAGAGTTAGGCAGTACTGAGACCAGACATGGTTTGACACAGGACCTCTTGCCACCGTGGGATGCATGGGTTTAAACCTTGTGTTTTTTCCACGGCCGGTCCACACGGGCCAGGGTACGTGTCTGGTTCGAGCAAGGAGACGTCCCCATGTACGCCGTACTGGCGGCCTAACTGCGACGCGTGACACGTCGCCATACCGTCCTTGCTGAAGGTGGCGTGGAGAAAAGGAAAGGAAAACGAGTCAAGCCCGTGCATGGAATACGTGGGAATTCATTCAAGTCGGTACACTTGTTTGGTTTCCCTAACGACGACTAGTATAACCTCATTGGCACTGCCCCCTGCAGCACGATAAAAAGTGTCAGGCTCAGAAGTTAAAAGACGCTGGTGCTGGGCCCCATGCATTCGTCTCAGTCGTCCCGATCTCCATTGCCGGTTGACACCTGAGCACCTATGAATGTATAGCGCCTCAGCAGTGAGGGCTATGCAACATATGCATGCGTGTGTACGTGGTGTCGAGTGCGTGGACGAGATGGCGCGCTGGCACCTCACGGTTGAGTCGGTGCACAGTTGACACCGTAAAAATGCTGTTGCTTTGACATGTACGGGAACTTCCACTGTTCAGTTGTTTTCACACCGGCGACACCACCCTTCTCGTTCGGAAAAAGACAGGTCCACACTACTAGCTTTGTGAGAGATGTAACGCGTACCCAGCTAGGCATGTGGGGAGAAAAATGAAGGTTCCTTTGGAATTTACAAGGATTCTTTTTTCTTTTCATACAATTTTTTGCTGGAGATCTTGTCTAATTTGCATGACTAAAAACCATAACAATCTTCCTAGGACCACGGATAACAATACATTATAGCAGTACTAGTTACACCTCTCATATTCGATCCCCGATAGTATACCTCCGCAGACAAAACCCCAACAGTATACATACTAATTCGGGGCGAAGAGAATATTTAATTATTTTGAATACGATCATATACGGATCTAAGATAGTCTAAAACAAACTTAATTTGCAACTAAGCCCATAGTCTGATGTGCGTGCATTTTAGACAATATGGAAAAATGGCAACTACACTTGTATGTTCAGATACTTAATTTGTGTTAGAGAAAACATATACCGCTCAATTTGCATGCATTTCTGGGAAAAGGTCCAACCTCATGAAAATTAAATTGTTTCTTCCAACGTCAACTTTGACACGAACCAAATCTTTCAGTAAAGCTTACACAAATCAAAGAGGTCCTGCAACTTCCTTGTATAGCCGTGCCCCCACTACTCCACCAGTGGTGGAGCATCCAAATACTGCACGGTTTGTGTCAATGTGTGTTGATTTCTGGTAGGATTTCGCTGAACATGACATTCACTTTGTATTCAGAATAATTTTCTTGCATTTCAAGTGGGTCCGAATTAACTCAATGAACATAAAAGAGAGTCAAGTTTGTGTCAATGCACATCGGACGGCCCTGGCTCAAAGTTCCAATATGGACAGATTTAATCTAGCCGTTTAAGATCATAAAACCAACCATATTTCCTGCTTCTTGTGGGGGACGTTGTGTCCAGTAGAAGGCTAGAACAAGGTAGTCCACAAAGCACAAACAAGTGGGAAGCGATCACTGATCCACCAGTAGACTTTATATATAGGTTGGGGGCAAAACGCAGCCTCTAAGCTACACAACCTACACCAGCATGCATCACATTACGTTCAAGACGTCAAGTTGAAAGATGCTCGACCGCATTCGTCGTATCCCGTTCCAAATTGACAGTTGACACTCCGACTGCATGGGTGACTCTATGCGCACCTGAGTCTACGTGCGAGTGGAGTGATGGTGGACAAAAGAGAAGGAAGTGGCCGTGGTCGGCAGTGTCGGAGCGCGAAATGCAACCGAACAAAGAGTCGGTCGGGGGTGATTTGTCTTGTGCATGTCGACCGTCATCCGTTCCTCGAGATGTGTGCTCGGGCGCTGCTGAACTTATTCGTGCTGCAGCACCTATAGACGCCAAAGGCGAGTAGGATAGGCCAGGTGTTAGACTAGCCACAAGAGAGAGTAAGACTGCTTACGGTGGGGAGTAACATAGAGTAGTAACTTGCCGCTGTTACTAGTCTATATTACTACCACCATAGTGGATAGTAATATGTGAGTGGTATTATGAAAGAGTTTATTTATTAGGCTATAGACTCATGATGCCTTGAAATGTGTGATGTTATAGTAACTATCTAAGGGCATCTTCAATAGATTGTATGTTAGTTTTGTTGGTAAAATGTCCATGTCATCAACCAACAAGTTATCATACAACTACTTCAATAGGTTGTATCTAAGACATCCAATAGATGATAAGGAAATAAATGCGATTGCTCGGACGCGGAGTTTCTGCACCCGAGCTCAAGTGAGCTCGGGTGAACAGTAAAATCAAAACTAAATTAAAAAAAATTAAAAAAATCCAATTTTTTTGGGAGAAACATTGACAAAAGTTCTAAGTGCTTGCAAAAATTCGTCATAAAATCACATTTCTAGAAGGCGTGGCAAAAAAAAAAACAAAATCAGTACTCTGAAAAAGCTACTTTCAAAAGCATTTTGGAGCACTGAATTTGTTTTTTTTGCCACGCTTTACAGGAATGTGATTTCATGATGAATTTTTGCAAACACTTAGAACTTTTGTCAATGTTTCTTCCAAATTTTTTTTGGAATTTTTTGAATTTTTTATTTTACTGTTCACCGAGCTCAAATGAGCTCGGGAACAGAAAGGCACTTTCGTGATTGCTCTCTATTTCACCTTGGAGCTTGTGCAAAGGTTGTTGGTTATTCTACATACAACTTTGCTCTCTCTCCATATTTATTACACGCCACATCATCACTATGTCCTAGATGGCAAATTTACCAACACCTATCTTACAGCTGTTGGAGATGCCCTAAGTTACCACAAACCTCTCTCCCCTCATTAATTAGCTGACACATAAGCAATCTTGTATTGAAATGTGTGATGTTACTAGTTAAGTTACTCCCATTGTGACGGTTAGGTCTCGTTTCTGGCGACCGGGAGGCGTTCGCATCTGGGCTACGTTTCCCTTGTCCCTGCCGGCGGCGGCCGCCCCACCCCTCCCCCCCGCGCGTCCATTCCCTTCTCGGCGTGTGCCCCCTCGCTCCACCACACACCACAAGCCGGGCGCGCGGGGTTGTTCATCACCGGGAAGCTCTTGTTCTCCGGTGGTCGATCTGTTCGTTTTTCCGATTTCTGACACAAGGTGTGGCTATGGATCGAGTGGAAGGATTGTTGAAGGGTCTGAAGCTCTCGGAGTCGGAGAGGAAGGGGAGGAAGATCAACTGGAGTGGAGGAGGAAAGGTGGGGGATGGGGAACCGCAGGCGATTGCAAAGTTATTCTCGGATAAGCCAGCCATGGCGGATGCGTTGGCAGGGGCGCTGGCTAAAGCCTGGTGTCCCATGAAAGGCCTAGACTGCAAGGACCTGGGAGATAATGTCTTCTTGTTCACTTTCCATCAGCAGTCAGGAAAGCGGAAAGCACTTGAAGATGGCCCGTGGAAGTTTGGGAAATCAGTTCTCGTGGTGGAGGACTTTGTGCCAACTAAAACTGTTAAGGATTATGAGTTTAGATGGATTCCGATATGGGTGAGGGTATTTGACCTTCCCCTGAGCATGATGTGTAGGGATGCGGGGGAGGCAATCGGTAATTTCATGGGAAAGTTCGTGGACACTGACGTGGGTGTGAATGGAATGGCGGTGGGGAAGTACCTCCAAGTGAAGACAAGAATCGATATCTCCGAACCGCTTATGAGGGGTTTTATGCGGGATGAGGGTGAGGAGGAAGCTGCAGAAAGGGAAAAGAGGATGGGAAGGGAGAAGAAAGAGGAAGAGCTGTGGTGCCGCTTCGAATATGAGTTTTTACCAGACTTTTGTTACACGTGTGGCATGTTGGATCACATCGACAAAGACTGCAACATCAAGTTGGGGAGGGGCGAAAGTCAACAGTATGGATCATGGCTGAAAGCTTACATTCCAAGGAGAGGCGAAGAAGGCAATAGAGGTAGTTGGGGGGGGGGGAACTCGGCTGGGAAGTATAGGGAGGAACAACTACAATTCTCATTCGCACAGCCTGGGTTCAAACAGGACTAAGTCTGGCAGTGATAGTGACAGTTGGCGCAAATCAGATCACAGTAATCCTCCACGAATAACGAGTAAAAACAGTGCGGATGAAGAGGTTACAAGTCCCCTGAAAGATGGAAGAGAGGGTGGGAGAAATACTCAGAACCCAATAGCTGAGGTGGTAAAGAGAAGCTTAACCTTCGTAGAGGAAGATAAGAAGGATGGGAAGGACACAAACATGATGGATCAGAACACATCGGAGATTAGTAGGAGTAATGTAAAGGAAAAGGGGATACTAGCTGGTGTAGATGAGGCTCGCAGCAGTGTGAAGGACGGGGTTGGTTTGGCCAAAATGGGAAATAAGGGCGAGGGAGGTGGAGACAGAAGGGGTGGGAGATTCATGAGGAAAGAGAGGGGGGCTGGGCAGGGGAACCAGGAGAAGCTAGATGTCCAGGTGGGAGGAAAAACAGGACTAATGCCGATGGATGTTGATGGCAAGGAAGGGAAGAGAACAAAGAAAGCCAAGGTGAATGAGGAGAACAAAAACACCGGTGAGGTGAACGCGGGGCTGTCGGAACAGCCCTGCATAAACCAATGAAACTAGTGGCATGGAACTGTCGCGTGCTTGGGAACCCGATGACAGTTCGTAGCCTCCTGGAGCTTCAGGGGGCTAAAGAGCCTGGCATTCTCTTCTTATCAGAAACAAGACTGGTAGAAAGGGAGTTGGACAGTCTAAGGTGGTGATTGGGTATGCCAAACATGGTGTTAAAGGACGCGGTTGGCCGAAGCGATGGTCTCGCACTGCTCTGGAAGAGAGGAGTGGATGTTCAACTGAGGTGGAAGGATAAGTACTACATCGACGCAGAAGTTAGGGAAGAAGACGACACGAGGTGCAGACTGACTGGCATGTACGGTGAGTCGAGATGGGGGGAGAAGGAGAACACTTGGCAGGCTATGAGAACCTTGCGTGCTCAGTCCGATCTGCCATGGATCTGCCTTGGGGATTTTAATGAGATCCTGTTCGCAAATGAGAAGGAAGGGGGGCCGGCTCAGGCCCAAGGGTGCATGGATGCGTTTCGGAGTGCGTTGGAGGCTTGTGGTTTGGAAGACTTGGGTTTTGTTGGGGACCCGCACACGTGGAGAAACAACTGGCACTCGGTGGATGGATACACTAGGGAAAGACTTGATCGTGCGGTGGCTAACATGGAGTGGAGGTGTCTTTTCCCATTGCATAAGATCATAAATTGGGACCCGCGACACTCGGACCACAGACCACTTATTGCGGAGCTCAATGGAAGAACATGTATGCCACAGGAAAGGGCGGGGCCAAATCTGTTCCGTTTTGAGGCACGCTGGTTGCAAGAAGAGGAGTGTGCACATGTGGTGGAGAAGGCATGGAATGATGCTTTCGCGGATGGAGAGGTCTCAGTGATGGAGGGCATCAGGCGGGTGGGAGGGGAGCTGTCTAGGTGGGACAGGGAAGTGTTGGGGGAGCTGCGGGGTTGGATTAGGAAAGCAAGGAGAGAGCTGGAGAAGTGTAGGTGAAGCACTCTGAGTCAAGAACAAGTGAACAAGGAGCATTTGCTGCGATATAAGTTGGGTAGGCTGGAAGACCAACATAACATGTACTGGAGGCAGCGACTACATGCACATTGGCTAAAGTATGGTGATCGCAATACGAAAAAATTTCATGCCCAGGCTTCAGAGCGGAAGAGGAAGAATATCATAAGAAAGTTAAGAAAGGAGGATGGGAGTGTAGTGGAGGGAGAAGAGGAGATATGGCTTTTTGTCACTAACCACTACAAAAGTTTGATCACTTCTCATGCAGGTTTAATCAACGATGAACTCCTCTCTTGTGTCCATGCTTCGGTCACCCGAGAAATGAATGACAGGCTGACACGGCCATACGAGGCGGAGGAAGTGAGGAAAGCTCTTGAGGCCATTGGTGACCTTAAAGCTCCAGGGTCGGACGGAATGCCGGCTGTGTTCTATAAAAGGTTCTGGGAGTTGGTGGGACAGCAGGCACAAGCTGAAGTGCTTGCTGTCCTAAATGGGGGCGCTATGCCTGAGACATGGAATGATACCATCATTGTGTTGATTTCAAAGAATAAAAACCCTGAAAGTGTGACAGAGTTCAGACCCATAAGCCTCTGCAGCATGCTGTACAAGTTGATTTCGAAGGCAGTGGTAAACAGATTGAAGGAAATACTTCCAAAGATCATATCACCAACACAATCAGCGTTTGTCCCAGGGAGGATGATCACGGATAACGTGTTGTTGGCATATGAGATAAATCATTTAATGCACAAGAAGAAGGGTGGCCGTGATGGATTGGTTGCTATCAAACTGGATATGAGTAAGGCCTATGATTGAGTTGAGTGGAAATTCCTCGAATGCATTATGCGCAAGATGGGTTTCACTGAACAATGGATTGGTACCATAATTAAATGCGTCTCAAGTGTAAGGTATAGGGTGAAAGTAAATAGAAACCTCACTGAAACTATTGTGACCGAAAGAGGACTGCGCCAGGGGGATCCCCTCTCGCCGTACCTATTCCTATTGTGTGCAGAGGGATTCTCGGCGCTCTTGCACTGAGCTGAGATTGAGGGATCGATTCAAGGAGTCCAGATTTGCCAAGGTGCCCCTAAGATCAACCATCTGTTCTTCGCAGACGACTCGCTGATTGTGATGAAGGCAAATGCTCAAGGGGCTCACAGGTTGCAGGATATTCTTGCACTTTATGAGGCCCAGTCTGGCCAAATGATTAATAAGAACAAGTCAGTCGTCACTTTCAGTAAGGGTACCAGCAATGCCAGAAGAGCAGAAGTGTTGCAGATTCTTGGAATTGCGCATGAGTCTGTAGGAAAGCGATATCTCGGTCTGCCAGTGCACGTCGGAGCAGCAAGAAGCAAGGAGTTTGAATACATTAAACAAAGCATTTGGCAAAGGATGCAGGGATGGGTGGAAAAACTGTTGGCTTTGCCGGGCAAGGAGACGTTGGTGAAAGCAGTGGCACAAGCAATCCCGGCATATGCCATGTCCTGCTTCGATCTAACTAAGAAATTGTGTGAAGAGATTGGCACTCTGATTAATCGGTATTGGTGGAGCCAGCAGGACAAGTGGGATCGATGGCATTGGATAGGGTGGGAGAAACTCACTAAGTCAAAGAAAGATGGGGGATTGGGCTTTCGGGACCTGCACATTTTCAATTTGGCCATGCTTGCTAGACAGGGGTGGCGAATACTGCAGGAACCGGATACTTTGTGTGTGAGGGTGTTAAAAGCAAGGTATTTTTCAAACTTCTCTGTCCTAGAAGCAGAAGCGATTGGTGATATGTCGTACACCTGGAGGAGTATCTTGAAAGGGGTGGAGCTGCTGAAAGAAGGAATTGTTTGGAGGATTGGGACAGGAGAACATGTGCGTATCTGGGAAGACCCGTGGATACCAAACGGAACGACGAGAAGGCCACGCACTGCTAGAGGCAGCGTGCTCATCGACAAAGTCAGTGACCTGTTTGATCCGTATACGGAGAACTGGGGTGAAGAACTGGTGAAAGATTTGTTCTGCGAAGAGGACGTGAAGGAGATACTAGCGATACCAGTCAGGAGTGGCATGGATGATCAACCGGCTTGGCATCTGGATCCAAGGGGAGTGTTCTCAGTGAAATCCGCCTACCATTTGGGAACCAGCATTAGGGACGCAAGCAAGAATAGAGATGCTAGCTCGTCGACGGCCACGCCAAGCTACTCGAAGAAATGGAATAGGTTCTGGACTCTTGATTTGCCGCCCAAAGTGAGAATGTTTCTGTGGCGTCTGGCACATAACTCTTTGCCGCTACGGATGAATGTCAAGCGAAAGCAGGTGGAGCTAGATACTAGATGCCCGATATGTATGAGGCTGGATGAGGATGGTGGCCATTTATTTCTCAAGTGCAAGCTAGTGAAGCATCTCTGGAGAGAATTGCACCTGGAGGATGTTAGTCTGGAGTTGCTGAAGTGTGCTGATCCAGTAGCCATGTTTGATTTCCTGTGGTCGCTAACACGGGTTCGCCGTGATCTGGTCCTGATTCTTCTATGGGAGTGGTGGAATATACGGAATAAAGCAAACCATGGCGGCAAGATGAAGTCCACCGAAGGAGTGGCCTATAACATCCGCAGAATACTTGATGATTTTCAGAATGGATCTTTGCAGACTAAAAAGCATGACACAATGCATACAACAGCAGGGTGTAGTAAACCAAAGGAAGGTTTTGTCAAAATTAACTTTGACGCAGCCTTCCATGGGGAGCAATGAGGGGGTGCCTGGGGCTGTGTTATGAGATCGGATCAAGGGGGCGTCATTGCTGCATGTGCAGGGAGGATGGATCATCTCACGTCGGCTTTACAAGCTGAAGCTACTGCCTGTAATAGGGCCATCGAAGCGGCGAGCGAAATGGGAATCAATCAGGCTATTTTTGAATCAGACTCGTTGACGCTGGTGAATGCCATAAACTCTGGCGAGAGGGATCTGTCTTCAATTGGCGTCCTAATCCGTGAAGCTCGTAGCCTTTGTTACGTATCTTTTGATGCTTTTGAATTTACCTTCTGTAAGCGTTCTTGTAATTCTGTAGCCCACAGCCTTGCTGCTTTTGGCTATCGGGCAGGTGTGGTGTGCTCCTGGTGGAAGGACCAAGCACCAGAATTTGTATGCGACTTGGTTGCCAGCGATTCAGCTATGCACGGTTAAGTTAATGGAATGTGTATTCCAGTTCAAAAAAAAGTTACTCCCATTGTGGCTAGTCTAACATACACTAGTAACATACACATTTCCCTAGACTATGTTACTACCTTCATAGTGGGTAGTAACTTAAGTGTGGTAACATACAAAGATTCATTTATTATGTTATAGACTCATATTGCATTGGGACATGTGATGTTACAGTAACTAGCTAAGTTACTACAACTAGCTCTCTCCTCATTAACTCATTGCCACGTAAGGAAATTTGCTGAGTTGGATCCGATGTTACTGCTGAAGTTACTCCCACTGTGGCTAATCTTAGAAATCTTGTACTCCCTCTGTCGGTGTCAAAACCGGCGGATCTCGGGTAGGGGGTCCCGAACTGTGTGTCTAGGCCGGATGGTAACAGGAGGCAAGGGACACAAAGTTTTACCAAGGTTCGGGCCCTCTTGATGGAGGTAAAACCCTACGTCCTGCTTGATTAATATTGATGATATGGGTGTTACAAGAGTAGATCTACCACGAGATCAGAGAGGCTAAACCCTAGAAGCTAGCCTATGGTATGATTGTATGTTGTGATTGTTGTCCTACGGACTAAAACCCTTCGGTTTATATAGACACCGGAGAGGGTTAGGGTTACACAAGGTCGGTTACAAAGGAGGAGATATCCATATACGTATTGCCTAGCTTGCCTTCCACGCCAAGTAGAGTCCCATCCGGACACGAGACGAAGTCTTCAATCTTGTATCTTCATAGTCTAACAGTCCGGCCAATGAAAATAGTCCGGCTGTCCGGAGACCCCCTAATCTAGGACTCCCACAGTAGCCCCTGAACCAGGCTTCAATGACGACGAGTCCGGCGCGCAGTATTGTCTTCGGCATTGCAAGGCGGGTTCCTTCTCCGAATACATGACAGAAGAAGTCGAATACGAGGATAGTGTCCAACCCTGCAAAATAAATTCCACATTCCACCGCAGAGAGAATAACATTTTCGCAGATCTAATTTGCTAGCTTGTTTTGGCAGCATGACGTTACATCATGGCCCGGTGATTATTCGAACCGTTTCCTTTAACCGGCTCCACACATAACGCGAGGCGGTTTCGTGACACGTCTTGCCTAAGCGGAGATCGTGTTCCCCCAATTACGGGATTCTCATTAATGCGGTCACGGGTAACCCAACCGTGTCTAGGACTCCTAGATTATAGGCAAGTCCTAAACGGCTACGAAGAGGACGCTTGATATTCACCCTCTTTATAAAGGGATGAGGTTTTTTCTTTTTCTCTCTCGTGCTCAATCGAACCCTTCCTCCGCCTCGAGTTCTAACACCCAAAGCCCAGGTTAGGTGCTCCGGATCTTCAATCATGTCCGGATCCAGCCTTCAAGGCCGATGGATGCCCTCCTCCGTGACGGAAGAGGACATTAAGAAGTTGAGGGAGGCCAGATACCTGACCGTCGAGGTTTCGCAACGGCTGCCTGCTCGAGGGCAGGTCGTCCCTACTCCCGAACCCAACGAGAACGTTGTGTTCGTCTCCCACTTCCTCCGAGGTCTAGGCCTCACTCTGGATCCTTTCGTCAGGGGCTTGATGTTCTATTACGGGCTAGATTTCCACGATCTAACTCCGGACTCCTTTCTCCACATCACGAAATTTATTGTCATGTGTGAGGCCTTCCTCCGTGTGACCCCTCACTTCGGCCTGTGGCTCAAGACCTTTGAAGTACAACCGAAGATGATCGAGGGGCAACATGCAGCGTGCGGAGGTGCATCAATAGGCAAGATGGCAGGAGCTCCATGGCAGAAAGGTTCCTTTCCAGAGGTGTCCGAATTATGGCAACGGGAGTGGTTTTACGTCACGGCTCCCAGAAGTGCCAAGTGGGAGGCTGCCCCCGCTTTCCGCCCCCCCACCACAACTGATGTCATGGATTAGCAGGGGTCTGAGCTGGGGTCCAGCCAAGGACGTGCCTATACTGCAAAGCCGCATCCGAGATCTCTTCGAGGGAGATTTTAATTTGGTTGCAGTAATACAAGTTATGCTGGTTCGTCAAGTCCAGCCTTGCAAATGCCGTCCTCTGCGCTTGTGGGAGTTCAACCCAGAGGGACCACGTGCCATTCAAAGTTTACTTGGACTGACGCACGAGGAGATGTACAAGTCATTCTTCGGACCTCAAGTGGAATGTCCGGATATCACCGAGGACGTGGGCCTGAGCAGTAACCGCACCGCCGAACAAGTAAGAAATCCTCTAGCCGAACACGCTATCTTTTATTCGAAGTTATTTCTGAGAGTTCGCTTTTTGACCAGGACTGGCTAACAAAGGCGAAGATGATTCGGTGTTTGGCCCCCTCCCTGAGGGTTTGGAAAATCCGGTATTGGAGAAGATGCTCGAGGTCGCACCTTGCCCGGAGCCCTTGAAGGAAGATACCGAGGGAGATAATACGGGCGGACGCGGGCCCCCATCGCTATCCGCTCCAACCGAGGGAACGAGCGTCTCCACGAAGGAGGACGATCGGGGGAGGAAAAGGACTGCTTCCGAGGATCCGGAAGCCGAAGCCTCCAAACGGGAGAAGAGGTCTCCCACTGAGGGTCCTGCCTTGGGGGGTGCTTTTGCCGCACAGAGTCCGCGGGGGGATCAGCCCTCCAACGAGTCGTAAGTGATCCAAAATATTTTAATAGTAAGGGTATGCTATCTTTTTCCTGTGAGAAAATAACCACCGCATATATCTTGCAGTTCGGGCCTCAGCCCCTCTCAAATGAGCTCGTCTTCGAGGGATCTTCTTCCAGAGATGATGGAGAGCGAAACGCCTTCCCCGGACTCCTCCGCTCCAGAAGCGGGCAACCCCGAAGTGTCGTCACGGAAGGCCTCTCCGGATCCGGTGAGGCCAGAAGATAATCCCGTAGACCCCCGAAGTCCCCAGTGGCCGGCTCCCGAAGAGAGCATACGAAAGAGTCCGGCACCATCTGGTGTGCGGTCGGACGTTCTGTGGGAGTTGGTGGGGCGAGCGGCCATCTCAGAAGAGCACCGTACACTGATGGGTACGGTGATGGAGAGAATCTCGTCCGCTGAAAGCGGATTACATGAAGCCTTTATGAGTCTATTGACAGGCTTTGAGGTATGTGAGATAATATGTGATAGTACTGCACATGTTAGGTGTGCCCTGTGTAGATAGTAGCCCCTGAGACTCTGGTTGTCGTCGAGAACGGCGGCGAATAGAGGATCATATTCCCAGGCAATAACCAAACTGCCTCTATGTGTAGGTGGTGGAAGCTCCGGTGGCTAACCGGACTAGTGAGTTTGCCCAATTAAAGCGGCAACTGGATGCGGCAGACGCCGACATTGAGCTTGTTAACAAGAGGCTTGACGAGGCACATGGTAAGTGTTATTA
This sequence comes from Triticum urartu, assembly GCF_003073215.2. Classification (NCBI taxonomy): domain Eukaryota; kingdom Viridiplantae; phylum Streptophyta; class Magnoliopsida; order Poales; family Poaceae; genus Triticum; species Triticum urartu. Next base: position 155,656,620 of record NC_053028.1, read on the forward strand.
TCTGGTGAACGCCACATAGTAAGAGCAGCATAATACCAGTATCTTTAATATGTTGTGACTGCAGATGGAGCTGCCACCGTGGAAGCCTTGCGGGCGGAACTTGCCCGAGCCAAGGAACAAGCAAGGATTAGTAATGCGGCTACTTTGAAGGCAGCCGAAGAGTTGAAAGCCGAGAAGGCCGCACATTGCGAGAGCCAGGAGAAGATGGCCAAGATGGCCGTAGAATTAAAAGACACTGCCGACCGTTGCCGGTTCCTTGAGAAAGAAAACCGAGCAAAGGCAACGGACCTTGAGAAGGCCGTGGCGGCGGACAAAGACACCCGTTCTGCTATGAGAGCGAAGAAGGAGGAGCTGCGGGAAGCCGGGGATATTGCGGCTGGGAAACCCTTCATGTCACGGAGGAAGTTCGGAGATCCACGATATGCCCCTCTGGATCGGCTATGGAGTTCGGCAGATGCTAGCCGAATGGGCCGAATTGAATAGGTTGTCCGGACTCGCCATGAGGTCTGTTGTGGATCAGCTATGGCCGGAAAGGCCAAAGCCAAACAGCTATTTCAGCTTAGTGCAGCAGTTCCTTGATGCGGTGCCGCGCATTAATGTGATGAAGAGGTTAGCGTGCATAGAAGGCTCGCGGATGGCCCTTGCCCGTGTTAAAGCATACTGGGCGGAGATGGACGCTACCACTGTTGCGGCGCAGGGATTGGCCATAGGTCAGGTGGCTGCCGAGCACTATTTCGAGGAGGTTCTCGAGGGTGCTCGTTTGATAGAGGCCGAGTGCTTGAAAAATATTATGTTTGAGTGATATGTATTCTCATTGTAAGCACAATGCTTTTATGAATTTTTTATAAGGTTATTTTTATACTTTTCCCCGAGAGTAGTATGATGCCTCCTGTGCGGCCGTTTATGTATACCTGTGTATAACCTGAAAGATTGCAGCCGTCGGCTTCAACCCCCACGCATAAAATGCGGGGGTGCTCGCAAAAAACGCGTGTTCACACTTAACCCAACGTCTTGGTCCTATTAAGGAGGTGATAGCGTAGCGAGCGAGGCAACCGGACTATAATGCTTTAACACTTTCACTTAGCCATAGGAGTTTGACAGTGGGGCTACTAGATAGCCCCTGGTGGCTCCGCACTCTCCCGATCGCGGGGTGCATACATGCCTGGCCGAAAAACGGCCCTTCGTTAAGGCGGAGGAATTCTAACATTCCGATAGGTCACCGAGTGGTTGACCAGTCTCACGCTATATCATGACAGTCAGTTTTCGGCTTTCTCTACTGAGGTGCTCGTCTGGATGAACCAGGGCACAATCGCAGTAGTTCTCCTAGTGCTACCTTAGCCGGTAAAGCGGAACATAAGGCACCAAAACACAGGAGCCGGGAAAACCCAACATTTGACCAAAGACAATGATTCGGAGCTGATGCATATAAGGCCAAACTCGCGACGCCGAACACTCCCTAAGGCATTCGGTCTTTATGGTATAAACCGGGCCTAAATAGTGCCCTTCGTAAGAAGCCCCTTGTGTCCAGGTACGTGCATTATTCTGACGTGGCCACATGCCAAGACGCCAACATCCTTCTCAACTGTACTGAGAATTCAGTGGATATGTATCAACAAGAGACGGTAAAAAAGGTTTACGCAGGGTCTTAATCTAAAAAGAATCCTTGGAGCGGGTCCCTGCTGCACGTCTGCGCCTGTGTCTCTGTTGTGCCGTATCCTGGACGGGTGTAGCACGATGATTATCTGTAAAAGAGAGGAGCTTAGGTGAAAAAGTTGTCGTGCAAAAAGATAGTTGTTTAAAGAAATCATGTATAATTCAAGGTAAGTAAGAATTGCCACTTGTCTGCGCACGTTGAGCCCCTTGTATTTGTAATAGGGGTGTGATCATTGATTTGGCATAAATTGCATATAGTTGCCCCGGACTCGTCTAACCGTGTCCGAGGTCGTGACGACCTGCTAAATGCTTTAGTTGGTGAGGCCGTTTTTAGTGTGGGGCTGCCAGGGCAGCCGCACGCTCTTCGGTGCGCAGAGATCGCTTAATACTTCCGTTCACTGTAATGATGCCATGTGGACCGGGCATCTTGAGTGTGAGGGAAGCGTAGTGTGGTATTGCGTTAAAGCGAGTGAAAGCTTCGCGTCCGAGTAATGCTTGATAGCCACTTTGGAACGGAGCGATGTGGAAGGTTAAATGTTCGCTACGGAAGTTATCGGGGAAGCCGAATATAACTTTTAGTAGCAGGGAGCCCGTGCAATGAGCCCCTGGGCTTGGCGTTACTCCTTTAAAGGTAATATTTCTATGGAAAATTTTTGTTGGGTCTATCCCCATTTCGCGGATTGTATCCTGGTATATCAGGTTTAGACTGCTGCCACCGTCCATCAGGACTCGTGTGAAGTGATATCTGTCAATTATTGGGTCTAATACCAGGGCAGCCCATCCTGCATGCCGGATACTTGCTGAGTAATCATGATGGTCGAAAGTGATCGGTTGAGACGACCAGTGGCAGGACTCCGCGGTGATAGGCCTTCGGGCGTATTTTTCTGGGAGTGCCGTTTTGTTTCTTCAATTGATCACGTGTAACACGTTTACTATTTTGACTTCTGGTGGAAATTTCTTTTTTTCCCCAGTGTCTTCCTTGAGAGGCTCATCCTCATCTTCGCTTGGTGTATCCTCCCCCTTGTGTACGGCGTTGAGCTTGCCGGACTGCTTGAAGACCCAACATTCTCTGTGGGTATGATTGGCTGGTTTGCCAGGGGTGCTATGGACTTGACATATTTGGTCCAGAATTTTGTTTAGGTTGACAGTTCGTCTCTGGCGCCTTTAGGGGGCGGCTTTTGCTGACCTGGCCGAGAGCTTTTGAATCCGGCGTTTACTGTCGTGCTCTTCGTGCTGTCTCTTTTATTCCGGCGTTTGTTATTGCTGTTGCGCCGTGATTTCCCGTTTCCATCTCTAACTTCAGATGTACTGGGGTCGCTGGAGCTGCATCGGGCTAGCCAGCTGTCTTCACCCGCGCAAAAGCGGGTCATGAGGCTTGTTAATGCTGCCATTGTTCTCGGTTTTTCTTGGCCGAGGTGTTGGGCAAGCCATTCATCACGGACGCTGTGCTTAAAAGCTGCCAAGGCTTCGGCGTCCGGGCAGTCGACAATTTGGTTCTTTTTAGTGAGAAACCTGTTCCAAAGCTTTTGGGCTGACTCTCCGGGCTGTTGAGTTATATGACTCAAATCATCCGCGTCCGGAGGTCGGACATAAGTCCCTTGAAAGTTTGCCCGAAAAGCGTCCTCGAGCTTTGCCCGGCTTCCAATGGAGTTTTCGTGGGAGGCCTTTAAGCCAATGACGAGCTGGCCCTTTGAGTTTGAGTGGTAAGTACTTGATGGCGTGGAGATCATCTCCTCGAGCCATATGGATGTGGAGGATATAGTCCTCGATCCAGACCCCAGGGTCTGTTGTTCCGTCGTATGACTCTATGTTTGCAGGTTTGAATCCCTTTGGAAATTCACGATCCAGCACCTCATCGGTGAAACATAGGGGGTGTGCGGCACCCCTGTATCTGGGTGTACCGCGTTGTTCGGATGTTTGTTGTGTTATATCGTATGCTGGGGCGCGCTTGCGTGGTCCATAGATGGATCTGGTTGTGCTGTCCTTTTGGTGCAAGCCCTCGCGTGAATCGCGTATTGTCTTGTGGGTGGCATTGTTTGCCGCTCTATGTTGGCCGTGAGGTCGTCTATCCGGCTAGGTGGCTGTTTTGATTTTTGGTTGTGAGGGGTCTGAGGCCTCCTCATCGAATTCAGGTAGCAACTTCCGCTTTGGGTAGCTCTTGGTGGGGCGATTGTCGCCGTACTTCGCTGCTGTGTTGAGTACTTTACTCCATCTGATTTGGAGTGTGTCCTGCGCAGCCTTGAGCCTTTGCTTCTGCTTTTTCAGACTCCTTGCGGTGGCAACAAGCCTTTGACGGGCATTCTGCTGCTCCGGGTGCCTGTCCGGCGTTGTGTCGTCCGGACTATTATCTTTGATAGAATTGGTTTGTTCGGTTTGATTCTCCGTATTGCCGTCGTCCGGCAGTGGTTCGCCCTGCTCCAACGCTGGGTCTGTGTTATCGTTATTTCTAGCGAGGCGTGATTTGGGGCGGCGCTTGCGCCGCCGCTTTGACTGCTTCTCGAGGGAATAAGCCTTCGGTGCGTCCTTCCGTTCCTCGTCGTCGTCTTCTTTTGGTGTGTCCACCATGTATACGTCATATGATGAAGTGGACGTCCAGCACCCTGTGGGCGGTGGTTCCTCTTCGCCTCCCGCATCGTTGTCCATACCGTCGATGTCTTCGGAGTCGAAGTCGAGCATGTTGGTTGAGTCATCGACAGTGGCTATTAAGTGGGTGGTGGGTGGGCGTTGAATTTCTTCGTCGTCCACATCCCAATCCTATTGGCCATAATACAGCTAGGGCTCTCCTGACAAAGAGAGAGACCTTAGTGAATTCAGGATGTCGCCAAAGGGCGGGTGCTGAAAGATATCCGCGGCGGTGAATTCCATGATCGGCGCCCAATCGGATTCGATTGGCAGGGGCGCGGATGGTTTGGGGTCCGGAAGAGAGTCCGGCACCTTGGAGTCACGGGCTGCGCAGAGGATTATGCTGGTGTTTGGCTCGATCGCCGTCGAGACTGCAGCCCCTGAGGCGGTGTCTAGCCACCCGTCCTCGATTGGCGCAGCTGGCTCCGAGCTAAGGGCCGAAGCTGATGCGGGCGCGGCTTCTGGGGTACTGTTCGGCGGTAGAGCTAGGTCATACCCATCGCGACAGTGGGGCGCGCCCGGCTGCGGCTCGAATCCGTCGAAGATCAAGTCCCCACGGATGTTGGCCGTGTAATTCAAACTTTCAAATCTGACCCGATGGCCGGGGGCGTAGCTTTCAATCTGCTCCAGATGGCCAAGCGAATTAGCCCGCAGTGCAAAGCCGCCGAATACGAAGATCTGTCCGGGGAGAAAAGTCTCACACTGGACCGCATCGCTATCGATGATAGTAGGAGCCATCAAGCCTAACGGCGACGACACAGAGGAACTCTCAATGAAAGCACCAATGTCGGTGTCAAAACCGGCGGATCTCGGGTAGGGGGTCCCGAACTGTGCATCTAGGCCGGATGGTAACAGGAGGCAAGGGACACGAAGTTTTACCCAGGTTCGGGCCCTCTTGATGGAGGTAAAACCCTACGTCCTGCTTGATTAATATTGATGATATGGGTGTTACAAGAGTAGATCTACCACGAGATCAGAGAGGCTAAACCCTAGAAGCTAGCCTATGGTATGATTGTATGTTGTGATTGTTGTCCTACGGACTAAAACCCTTCGGTTTATATAGACACCGGAGAGGGTTAGGGTTACACAAGGTCGGTTACAAAGGAGGAGATATCCATATACGTATTGCCTAGCTTGCCTTCCACGCCAAGTAGAGTCCCATCCGGACACGAGACAAAGTCTTCAATCTTGTATCTTCATAGTCTAATAGTCCGGCCAATGGAGATAGTACGGCTGTCCGGAGACCCCCTAATCCAGGATTCCCACACCCTCCCTTTTTATTTAGTCTACATATTGGACTTGACTCAAGTCAAACTTTGCAAAATTTAACCAAATTTAAAGAAAATAATATAAACATTTATCATAACAAATCTATATGATGTGAAAGTGCATTCAATAATGAATCTAATGCTATGGATTTGTTATTGTATATGTTAATATTTTTTATTTATGAACATTGGCAAATTTTACGAAGCTTCACTTGACCAAAGCTAATACGCGGAGTAAACAAAAATAAAGGGAATTTTAAAATCTTACTCCCCCAAACAACCTAGACGGACGACCCGCCGGTTGGTAGTAAAAGACTCATAGCTCCTCATAACGGCTCTAAACGCTCAGACTGGTTGGCACCCCTAATATCCAGCCCAAACTTGAGGCGGATATGGGGAGGCTCGGGCGCGACCAGGCGCGTCCGCCACATCAGACTAGACAATCCGACCATACCACAAATTGCACCAAATCCATCAAATCCACCATCCCCATCCCGCCTCTCTCCACCAATAATCGCGTTCGAACCCTCACCGCCAGCCCCCATCTACAGCCCTAGATGTCATCCAGTCCATCCCCCTCCGCCGCCACAAAGGCTGCATCGATGTAGTCCGTGGGTTTCCCATCCTTGGCTTCATCGTGCAAGCTGGAGAACATCGCCTAGGTGTTGGAAAACATAGTAGAAAACAAAAAAAATTGCCCTACAAACACCCAGAAACAATATGAAGATGCATATAGGGTTTGGATCAACGATCATTACCGATGGATGAAAGTACCTTGAGTGAGCATTCAAAGAAGTGCCTTGTGGGGATGAAAAAGGAGATCAATGAACGTAGGCACTGCAAGGCAAGGATGGCTGCGGAGCAGGAGGCAAGGCTGGCAGCGAAGGAGGAGGCAAGGTTGGCCACAGAGTAGATGGCATGTATGGCATCTGACAAGTGATCTAGCGAGCGAGTGATCCGTCATGCTTAGACTTCAATTTCATTTTGGAATGTTCAGATTATTGAAGTATGATTTATTTTGCTTTGTCGCATTTGGTGAACTGTTGATTTGTGATGAATTTGTGCTCTATGATCGACGTGCATGCATTGCATGGATTTGAGGGTTCATGTTTGAGGTGTGTAGCTGTCCGGTAGGCCGAACAAGGGGCATCCGGCGCTGTCCGCGAACGCCCACGTGGGCGTTTAGGGGGGCGGATTTGCCAACAATTCCGATTGTAGATGCTCTTAAAGGTCTCGTTTCTTCAGAGTGCTTAAAGATCTGTTTAGTTGCATGACAAATATATAGGTTTAGTATCATACTCTAGTTAGGTGAAAGGAAAACCAATATCAAAGATGAATTGGTCTACTACTCATAGCATGAGAAAGTAAAGGTATACCACATGCGCTCATTTACTTAGTCGGTTCACCGCTGCGTGTTTGGCGAATGGTGCAGGAATGGTTCGGGCTTGGAGCGAGATCGAGATAAATCAATGGACGGTGGAGCACAACACAAAGAGTTGGTGGGCCAACACGTCAAAGCCCAATACTGCAAACATGAAGACCATGGCTACCCTCACTATACCTGTTTGTTGGGTTATTCAGAACGAGAGAAATGCGAGTGCATTTAGGAAGAAGTCCATGCCTCCATTCTACATCTTTAAAATTATCAAGGACGAGGCCTAACTTTGGGTCATATAGGGAGTCCTGGATTAGGGGGTCCTCGGACAGCCGGACTATGTACTGTGGCCGGACTGTTGGACTATAAAGATACAAGATTGAAGACTTCGTCCCGTGTCCGGGTGGGACACTCCTTTGCGTGGAAGGCAATCTTGGCAATTCGGATATGTAGATCTCCTCCCTTGTAACCAACTCTGTGTAACCCTAGCCCCCTCCGGTGTCTATATAAACTGGAGGGTTTAGTCCGTAGGCCAACAACAATAATAATCATAGGCTAGCTTCTAGGGTTTAGCCTCTACGATCTCGTGGTAGATCAACTCTTGTAATACTCATATCATCAAAACAGGCTTCCACATATAATATCAGAAATGCTACAGAGCTCCCACTCACTTTCTTGTAAATACAGGCTTCTCCGAAAGTCTGTATAAAACCAAATGCTTTGATCACACTATCAAAACGTTTATTCCAACTCCGAGAGGCTTGCACCAGTCCATAAATGGATCGCTGGAGCTTGCACACTTTGTTAGCTCCCTTTGGATCGACAAAACCTTCCGGTTGCATCATATACAACTCTTCTTCCAGAAATCCATTCAGGAATGCAGTTTTGACATCCATCTGCCAAATTTCTTAATCATAAAATGCGGCAATCGCTAACATGATTCGGACGGACTTAAGCATCGCTACGGGTGAGAAGGTCTCATCGTAGTCAATCCCTTGAACTTGCCGAAAACCTTTTGCGACAAGTCGAGCTTTGTAGACAGTAACATTACCATCAGCGTCAGTCTTCTTCTTAAAGATCCATTTATTCTCAATTTCTTGCCGATCATCGGGCAAGTCAACCAAAGTCCATACTTTGTTCTCATACATGGATCCCATCTCAGATTTCATGGCTTCAAGCCACTTTGTGGAATCTGGGCTCACCATTGCTTCTTCATAGTTCGTAGGTTCATCATGATCTAGTAGCATGACTTCCAGAACAGGACTACCATACCATTCTGGTGCGGATCTTACTCTGGTTGATCTACGAGGTTCAGTAGTATCTTGATCTGAAGTTTCATGATCATTATCATTGGCTTCCTCACTAACTGGTGTAGGTGTCACTGAAACAGTTTTCTGTGATGAACTACTTTCCAGTAAGGGAGCAGGTACAGTTACCTCGTCAAGTTCTACTTTCCTCCCACTCACTTCTTTCGAGAGAAACTCCTTCTCTAGAAAGGATCCATTCTTAGCAACGAATGTCTTGCCTTCGGATCTGTGATAGAAGGTGTACCCAACAGTTTCCTTTGGGTATCCTATGAAGACACATTTCACCGATTTGGGTTCGAGCTTATCAGGTTGAAGCTTTTTCACATAAGCATCGCAGCCCCAAACTTTAAGAAACGACAACTTTGGTTTCTTGCCAAACCACAGTTCATAAGGCGTCGTCTCAACGGATTTTGATGGTGCCCTATTTAACGTGAATGCAGCCGTCTCTAGAGCATAACCCCAAAACGATAGCGGTAAATCAGTAAGAGACATCATAGATCGCACCATATCTAGTAAAGTACGATTACGACGTTCGGACACACCATTACACTGTGGTGTTCCGGGTGGCGTGAGTTGTGAAACTATTCCACAGTTTTTCAAATGTACACCAAACTCGTAACTCAAATATTCTCCTCCACGATCAGATCGTAGAAACTTTATTTTCTTGTTACGATGATTTTCAACTTCACTCTGAAATTCTTTGAACTTTTCAAATGTTTCAGACTTATGTTTCATTAAGTAGATATAACCATATCTGCTTAAATCATCTGTGAAGGTGAGAAAATAACGATATCCGCCACGAGCCTCAATATTCATCGGACCACATACATCGGTATGTATGATTTCCAACAAATCTGTTGCTCTCTCCATAGTACCGAAGAACGGTGTTTTAGTCATCTTGCCCATGAGGCACGGTTCGCAAGTACCAAGTGATTCATAATCAAGTGGTTCCAAAAGTCCATCAGTATGGAGTTTCTTCATGCGCTTTACACCGATATGACCTAAACGACAGTGCCACAAATAAGTTGCACTTTCATTATCAACTCTGCATCTTTTGGCTTCAACATTATGAATATGTGTATTACTAGTATCGAGATTCAATAAAAATAGACCACTCTTCAAGGGTGCATGACCATAAAAGATATTACTCATATAAATAGAACAACCATTATTCTCTGATTTAAATGAATAACCGTCTCGCATTAAACAAGATCCAGATATAATGTTCATGCTCAACGCTCGCACCAAATAACAATTATTTAGGTCTAATATTAATACCGAAGGTAGATGTAGAGGTAGCGTGCCGACCGCGATCACATCGACTTTGGAACCGTTTCCCACGCGCATCGTCACCTCGTCCTTTGCCAGTGCCCGCTTATTCCGTAGTCCCTGTTTCGAGTTGCAAATATTAGCAACAGAACCAGTATCAAATACCCAGGTGCTACTGCGAGCTCTAGTAAGGTACACATCAATAACATGTATATCACATATACCTTTGTTCACCTTGCCATCCTTCTTATCCGCCAAATACTTGGGGCAGTTCCGCTTCCAGTGACCAGTCTGCTTGCAGTAGAAGCACTCAGTTTCAGGCTTAGGTCCAGACTTGGGTTTCTTCTCCTGAGCAGCAACTTGCTTGCTGTTCTTCTTGAAGTTCCCCTTCTTCTTCCCTTTGCCCTTTTTCTTGAAACTAGTGGTTTTGTTAACCATCAACACTTGATGCTCCTTTTTGATTTCTACCTCCGCAGCTTTCAGCATTGCGAAGAGCTCGGGAATAGTCTTGTTCATCCCTTGCATATTTTAGTTCATCACGAAGCTCTTGTAGCTTGGTGGCAGTGATTGGAGAATTCTGTCAATGACGCAATCATCCGGAAGATTAACTCCCAATTGAATCAAGTGATTATTATACCCAGACATTTTGAGTATATGCTCACTGACAGAACTGTTCTCCTCCATCTTGCAGCTATAGAACTTATTGGAGACTTCATATCTCTCAATCCGGGCATTTGCTTGAAATATTAACTTCAACTCCTGGAACATCTCATATGCTCCATGACGTTCAAAACGTCGTTGAAGTCCCGATTCTAAGCCGTAAAGCATGGCACACTGAACTATCGAGTAGTCATCAGCTTTGCTCTACCAGATGTTCATAACATCTGGTGTTGCTCCAGCAGCAGGCCTGGCACCCAGCGGTGCTTCCAGGACGTAATTCTTCTGAGCAGCAATGAGGATAATCCTCAAGTTACGGACCCAGTCCGTGTAATTGCTACCATCATCTTTCAACTTTGCTTTCTCAAGGAACGCATTAAAATTCAACGGAACAACAGCACGAGCCATCTATCTACAATCAACATAAACAAGCAAGATACTACCAGGGACTAAGTTCATGATAAATTTAAGTTCAATTAATCATATTACTAAAGAACTCCCACTTAGATAGACATCCCTCTAATCTTCTAAGTGATTACGTGATCCAAATCAACTAAACCATAACCGATCATCACGTGAGATGGAGTAGTTTTCAATGGTGAACATCGTTTATGTTGATCATATCTACTATATGATTCACGCTCGACCTTTCGGTCTCCGTGTTCCGAGGCCATATCTGCATATGCTAGGCTCGTCAAGTTTAACCTGAGTATTCTGCTTGTGCAAAAACTGGCTTGCACCCATTGTAGATGGACGTAGAGCTTATCACACCCGATCATCACGTGGTGTCTGGGCACGACGAACTTTGGCAACGGTGCATACTCAGGGAGAACACTTCTTGATAATTTAGTGAGAGATCATCTTATAATGCTACCGTCAATCAAAGCAAGATAAGATGCATAAAAAGATAAACATCACATGCAATCAATTTAAGTGATATGATATGAACATCATCATCTTGTGCTTGTGATCTCCATCTCCGAAGCACCGTCATGATCACCATCGTCACCGGCGCGCCACCTTGATCTCCATCGTAGCATCGTTGTCGTCTCGCCAATCTTATGCTTCCACGACTATCACTACCGTTTAGTAATAAAGTAAAGCATTACATCGCGATTGCATTGCATACAATAAAGCAACAACCATATGGCTCCTGCCAGTTGCCGATAACTCGGTTACAAACATGATCATCTCATACAATAAAATTCAGCATCATGCCTTGACCATATCACATCACAACATGCCCTGCAAAACCAAGTTAGACGTCCTCTACTTTGTTGTTGCAAGTTTTACGTGGCTGCTACGGGCTTAAGTAAGAACCAATCTCACCTACGCATCAAAACCACAACGATAGTTTGTCAAATAGACTCCGTTTTAACCTTCGCAAGGACCGGGCGTAGCCATACTTGGCTCAACTAAAGTTGGAGAGACAGTCGCCCGCAAGCCACCTGTGTGCAAAGCACGTCGGGGGAACCGGTCTCGCGTAAGCGTACGCGTAAGGTTGGTCCGGGTCGTCTCGTCCAACAATGCCGCCGAACCAAAGTATGACATGCTGGTAGGCAGTATGACTTATATCGCCCACAACTCACTTGTGTTCTACTCGTGCATATAACATCAACATAAATAACCTGGCTCGGATGCCACTGTTGGGTTTCATAGTAATTTCAAAAAATTTCCTACGCACACGCAAGATCATGTGATGCATAGCAACAAGAGGGGAGAGTGTTGTCTACGTACCCAACGCAGACCGACTGCGGAAGCGCTGACACGACGTAGAGGAAGTAGTCGTACGTCTTCACGATCCAACCGATCAAGCACCGAAACTACGGCACCTCCGAGTTCGAGCACACGTTCATCTCGATGACGATCCGTGGACTCCGATCCAGCAAAGTGTCGGGGAATAGTTCCGTCAGCACGACGGCGTGGTGACGATCTTGATGAACTACAGCAGCAGGGCTTCGCCTAAACTCCGCTACAGTATTATCGAGGAATATGGTGGCAGGGGGCACCGCACACGGCTAAGGAATAGATCACGTGGATCAACTTGTGTGTCTAGAGGTGCCCCTGCCTCCGTATATAAAGGAGCCAAGGGGGAGAGGTGCGCCGGCCAGGAGGAGGGCGCAGGAGGAGTCCTACTCCTACCGGGAGTAGGACTCCCCCCCAATCCTATTCCAACTAGGATTCCCAAGGGGGAAAGAGGGAGAGGGGTGGCCGGCCACCTCTCCTAGTCCTAATAGGACTAGGGGAGGGGGGAGGCGCGCAGCCCTTATGGGCAGCCCTTTCACCTTTCCACTAAGGCCCACTAAGGCCCATATGATTCCCGGGGGGTTCCGGTAACCTCCCGGTACTCCGGTAAAATCCCGATTTCACCCGGAACACTTCCGATATCCAAACATAGGCTTCCAATATATCAATCTTTATGTCTCGACCATTTCGAGACTCCTCGTCATGTCCGTGATCACATCCGGGACTCCGAACAACCTTCGGTTCATCAAAATGCATAAACTCATAATATAACTGTCATCGTAACCTTAAGCGTGCGGACCCTACGGGTTCGAGAACAATGTAGACATGACCGAGACACGTCTCCGGTCAATAACCAATAGCGGGACCTGGATGCCCATATTGGCTCCTACATATTCTACGAAGATCTTTATCGGTCAGACCGCATAACAACATACGTTGTTCCCTTTGTCATCGGTATGTTACTTGCCCGAGATTCGATCGTTGGTATCCAATACCTAGTTCAATCTCATTTACCGGCAAGTCTCTTTACTCGTTCCGTAATACATCATCTCACAACTAACATATTAGTTGTAATGCTTGCAAGGCTTATGTGATGTGTATTACCGAGAGGGCCCAGAGATACCTCTCCGACAATCGGAGTGACAAATCCTAATCTCAAAATACGCCAACCCAACATCTACCTTTGGAGACACCTGTAATGCTCCTTTATAATCACCCAGTTACGTTGTGACGTTTGGTAGCACCCAAAGTGTTCCTCCGGCAAACGGGAGTTGCATAATCTCATAGTCATAGGAACATGTATAAGTCATGAAGAAAGCAATAGCAACATACTAAACGATCGGGTGCTAAGCTAATGGAATGGGTCATGTCAATCAGATCATTCAACTAATGATGTGACCTCGTTAATCAAATAACAACTCATTGTTCATGGTCAGGAAACATAACCATCTTTGATTAACGAGCTAGTCAAGTAGAGGCATCCTAGTGACACTTTGTTTGTCTATGTATTCACACATGTATTATGTTTCCGGTTAATACAATTCTAGCATGAATAATAAACATTTATCATGATTATAAGGAAATAAATAATAACTTTATTATTGCCTCTAGGGCATATTTCCTTCAGCCCGAACCTGGGTAAACATTGTGTCCCCCGCCTCCTGTTACCATCAGCCTTAGACGCACAGTTCGGGACCCCCTACCCAAGATCCGCCGGTTTTGACACCGACATTGGTGCTTTCATTGAGAGTTCCACCGTGCCGTCATGATAAGGCCTGATGGCTCGTTTGGTTGTCAAGGATAACATTACCTGGGGGAGCCCTGGCTGTAGGCCAAACTCTCTGACTTGGCGGCTTCGTCATGACCGCCCGTTCGGCCGTCGCGCCGACGATGACTTCTCGGGTCATCAAAAATAGCCTCCACGTCGACTCGGGATTCGCCGAGCAGATGGATCCAATGGATCTCTCTTCCTTGAACGAGCTCTTGGATCGCATCGCCGCCTTGGGAGTCGCTACGGACTATGATAGGATTGGGCTTAAACCCTACCAAAGGGAGATTAACTCTTCGCTGGTCACCCATCAGATAGCGGTGGTGGAGGAGCGATGCAGCGATTCTTCCTCTATTTTGAGGACAAACTATGTACGGATTCCCAAGCTCTTCGAGCCGGATACCCGTCTACGGGAGGACATGGCCCAAGTTTCGAACCTAGAATCGGACAGCGGGCCAGAACTATGGGGCAACGTCCCGGAGCCCGAACTGCTAAGCTCAGAAACTCCTCTGCCCCTGGGTCTCAGATCGGGTCAGGGTTTGGACCAAAATCTACCCACCCAGCCTCACATAAGTGATCTTTTCCAGATTAGACAAGAGCCCCAAGACACAGTACATCACTATTGGGCCAGATTCCTCCTTGCAATGAGCAAGGTCAAGGACTGTCGCGAGGAAGACGCAATTTCATTCTTTTGCAAAAATTGCACGGACAAGGGAATCCTCAATGCCATAAGTCGCCGTGACATAGTACACTTCGCTGACTTGGCGGCCATAGTACAGAAGTACTGTGCGATGGAAAGCACCTGGAAAACCCGAACAAAATTCTGGGATCCTCCGGCTCTCACTAAACCCTACGTCCGAACTAAAAGGGTGTACTCTCATAAGTCACCCGATCCAATTATAAAGAAACCAAAGCCCACTACAGGGTGAAGAACCGTATTGGAGGGATGGCTCAATGGGCCATGCAAAATTTACAGTACATCGGATATCATGCCAACACATAACCTTAGAGCATGTTGGATACTCCGGTAGGTGGCCAAGAGCGGCGAAGACCTCCTCATCAACAATACCACATAGCACCATCCCGTGAAAATAACAATACATCACTGATAGTCTTCGAGACTTTCACCTCAAATAATAGGCGCAAGCGAGCACTTCGCAGCCTCACCGAAGTATGCCACGTTGCAACAATAAATCCATGGAACGACACGGATATAACCTTCAACGCCAGTGACGAACCTCAATTTCGAACAGCCCGAGCACCAGCCGCTTTGGTCCTTAGTCCAATTGTGGACGACTTCTGGCTTACTAAAGTGCTCATGGACGGTGGCAGTGGATTAAACCTCATCTATGAGGAGACTCTTAGAAAAATGGAAATAGACAAGAGCCGCATTGAGCAAAGCAGCACGACCTTCAGAGGAATAATCCCTAGTCGGGAGGCATGATGTGCGGGAAAAATCACACTAGATGTGGTATTCGGCACGCCGGAGAATTATAGGTCCGAAGAAATTATATTCCAAGTGGCCCCTTTAGTAGCAGATACCATGCTCTTTTAGGGCGGGAGGCATTCATGATCTTACAAGCTATACCCCATTACGGGTACATGAAGCTCAAGATGCCCGTGCCAAATTGAATCATCACTCTAGCTAGTGATCCGGACATAGCACTCCGCGCCAAAAATAAAACCGCCGTACTGGCCCTCAAGGCGTTATCCGAAGCCCTCGCGGTCGAAGAATTAACTGCACTGCACTCTACAGTGGACAGGGACGACGTGATACTCGACAAAAGACCCAAATCCACCTTTTTTAAACCAGCGGACGAAACAGTCAAATTTCAGGTCCACCCAACAGACCCTACAAAAACAGCATCCATCGGGGCACAACTGAACCCCACAACAGACGCCGCACTACGGGAGTTCTTGCGCGAGAATTGTGACATCTTCGCCTGGCATCCTTCAGACATGCCAGGAATCCCACGCAGGCTGGTCGAGCATAGCCTAAACATTCTAAAGGGATTCAAGCCGGTCAAGTAGACTCTTCGGCGTTTCTCAGAGCCTAAGCGACAAGCAATGGGAGAAGAGCTAGCCAAGTTACTCGAGGCCGGATTCATTAGACAAATAAAACACCTGGACTGGCTAGCAAACCTGGTGATGGTACCAAAGAAGGACAAATCCTGGCACCTATGTGTCGATTTCAAGGACCTTAACAAGGCTTGCCCAAGGATCCCTTCCCCCTCCCCCGCATCGATCAAATTATCGACGCTACCGCAGGACACGACTTATTGTGTTTCCTCGACGCATACTCCGGATACCATCAAATCAAGATGGCGGAGTCCGATCAGGCTGCAACGACATTCATCACCCCATACGCCCCTTCTGTTTTAACACCATGCCTTTCGGGCTCAAAAATGCCGGTGTAACCTATCAGCGCATGATTCAGGCATGCCTGGAAGCACAAATTGGCAAAACAGTGGAGGCATACGTAGATGATGTGGTCATTAAAACCAGACACGTCGAATCCTTAATAGACGACTTGAGGCTTCGTTCGACAATCTCCAAACATATGACATCAAGCTCAATCCGAAAAAATGCGTTTTCGGCGTGCCCGCCGGAAAGCTCTTGGGCTTCATCGTTTCCAATAGAGGAATTGAAGCAAATTCGGCTAAAATCTGAGCTCTGTCACAGTTGGCTACACCAACAGACCTCAAGCAAATCCAGAAATTAACCGGATGCGTGGCTGCCTTAAGCCGCTTTATCTCCCGACTGGGAGAAAAGGCATTACCTCTTTATCGCCTTCTTCGGCGCACCGAACACTTCGAGTGGAAGGATGCGGCCACGACCGGATTGGAAGAAATAAAAGCCCTCTTGGCCAGCAACCCAATCTTGGCCGCGCCAAATATCGGCGAACCAATGCTGTTATATATAGCGGCAACACACCAGGTTGTTAGCGCAGTGCTCCTCATCGAACGAGAGGCGGATGGACATAAATTCCCGCTTCAAAAGTCGGTATACTACGTATCCATTGTCCTCACTCCATGCAAACCATGGTACCCACATTATCAAAAGATAGCATACACGGTCTTCATGGCATCCCAAAAACTACGACACTACTTTTAAGAGTGTTCAATTACGGTGGCCTCTAAAGTACCACCCAACGACATAATAAATAACCGCGATGCCACGGGCCGGATTGCTAAATGGGCTATGGAGATCCTCCCGTTCGACATAACATACAAACCCCGACGAGCCATTAAGTCGCAAGTACTGGCTGATTTCGTCGCCGAATGGACAGAAGCCGAACTCCCTAAAGAGTACGGCGCGTACTCCAATTGGATCATGCACTTCGACGACTCTAAGATGCTGGCTGGTCTGGGGGCAGGCGTCGTCCTGATATCCCCAACTGGAGATACAGTCCAATACGTACTCCAAATATTATACACAGACTCCAACAATGCAGCAGAATATGAGGCCCTGTTGCATGGTCTCCGGATGGCAGTCTCCATGGGCATTCAACGCCTAGAGGTGCGTGGGGATTCAAACCTCGCAATATCTCAAATAAATGGAGACTTTGACGCCAAGGACCCAAAAATGGCGGCTTACTGCAATGTCGTCCTCAAAATGTCAGCTCGGTTCGAGGGGCTCGAATTCCACCATGTGGTCCGAGAAAACAATCAAGCGTCGGATATCCTCGCCCGCATCGGCACTAAGCGTGACCCTGTCCCACCTAATATCTTCTTGGAAAGGCTGTTTAAGCCATCCGTGGTGTGGGAAGGGGGACCGGCAACAACAATCCGGATCCGGCCACAACACCAGATCCCGAGCACTCTAACGTAATCGGAGGCTCCGCCACCGAAATAACACCTTCGGCCCACGTGATTATGGTTGTCATCGCCCCGAGGGACAGAACCCTTCTTGGCTTACCTAAATAGGCAAGAACTCCCTGAGGACCCAAACGAGGCATGCTGCATTGTGCGGCGGTCTAAAGCCTACGAGGTCCACGAGGGAGAGCTTTATAAGAAAAGCGCTACCAGAGTACTTCAACGGTGTATCTCCGAAGAGAAAGGACGACAACTTTTGGCAGAAATTCATGCTGGACTCGGCAGCCATCACGCCGCAGCTCGGGCCCTTGCAAGCAAGGCCTTCTGTATAGGTTTCTACTGGCCGACAGCCCGAGCAGACGCACATGACCTCGTCCAACATTGCGTCGGTTGCTAGCTTTTTGCAAACCAAAGCCATATGCCACCTACCGCTCTCCAAACAATCCCCATTACTTGGCCCTTTGCGGTCTGGGGGCTTGATATGGTCGGACCCCTTAAAGGAGGAAGCCATAAGAAAAAGTACCTATTGGTCATGGTGGATAAATTCACCAAATGGATAGAAGCCAAACCAATTGAAACGGCCGAGTCCGAACTAGTGATAGACTTCATATCCGGGGTTGTACACCATTATGGTGTCCCCCACAGCATCATCACCGATAACGGCTCGAACTTTACAGCTGACGAGGTAAAAACGTGGTGCGGCAACATGGGCATTAAGCTCGATTATGCCTCCGTATATCACCCCCAAACAAACGGTCAAGTCGAACGAGCAAATGGTCTTATTATGAGCGGCATCAAACCCAGATTAGTGCGATCCTTGAAGGAATCAGATACACACTGGGTTGAGGAACTCTACTCCAAACTATGGGGGCTGCGGACCACGCCAAATTGCACTACCGGATACACACCGTTTTTTATGGTCTACGGCGCAGAGGCGCTATTGCCCTGCGACATCATTCATGACTCACCTCGAGTGCACATGTATGAAGAGAAACAAGCCGAGGTTGATCGGCAGGACAGTTTAGACACCCTGGAGGAGGAGCATGACGTAGCAAAAGCCCGCTCCACATTCTATCAGCAACAGGCTCGACGGTATCAAAGCAGAGAAGTGCGGGCCAAAACTTATAACATTGGTGAACTCGTTCTATGCTTACCAGGGAAGAAAAAGGACAACCTCAAGCCCAAATGGGAAGGTCCCTTCGTCATTAACAAAGTTCTAACCGGTGGAGCGTACCGTCTGTGGGATGCATCGGACAATCGACTCGAGCCAAACCCTTGGAACGCGGCCAGACTACGAAGGTTCTATGCCTAGTGCCGGACTCTGTGTTCGTCTCCTTACCTCCGCACTTATATATATATATATCTGTTGTTTGTCTTTCTTTCTTTCTTTGTTACCTTTTTCTACACGACCTTAAAAGGTTAAAATGTGTCTTGACTACACAATCTTGACGCGCCAGGCGTGCTCATTATACCTGGGGGCTTCTTATATAGAAGCTTAATATAATTATGCTCCGGGCTCTATGTCCCCTGCACATGTGTTACTTTTCCACATGTACCTTTTCTTCACCATTATATGCATCGATATGACTTAAGTTTTGGCCAAACTGGGTTGCTTGGCTCTTGTGTTTATGCCCTATGTTCCCGTTAATTCGGCTAGGGCATAAGGGGAGCACCTCTGCTATTTTTACTGCCGGGTCAGCCGGATGTGTACCTCAGACTGGGTGAAGCCTAAAGCTAGCGTTCTTAAGGAAATATTCGATCGGTGAACAAAAGATGACTTTTACTTATTGCAATACATGCCCCCAGATGCTTATATCATGCGTCTCTTTTCGCAGTTCGGACATACACATTAATGCATGCGTACCCAGGGAAAGGAACCCTTAACGGAACTATTCTCCCTGGAAGATGTTTCTTACTATCCATGTAATATAACATAGCTAGTTGGGTACTTGTCTGTTCAAGAACTTATGACCCTTACGCCCGGTTTCCACTCGTACCCCGGTTTTTACATAACTGAGCGGGTATTCGGTTACACTCCGGACTGTCGAGTCCGGAGGTCGAAGCGAAAAGGTCCGCCACGACAAATGATTTACAATCCGGTTAGGAACAATATATGTCACTTGAAGTACACAGTCACTTAGACTGACTAAATTCTTCTTATATACCATCCAACAGGCTGTCTAGCCTACAATCCCGTTGGGAATACTTTGCGGCTAATTTTACCTGGTCATACACCAGACTAACGGGGATCTCTTTCCCATCAGACCCCACAGGTCCGACCTCGGCCATGTGGTTCGAGTCAGCCTTGGTATATCGAGTATTTACCATGGCCCAGGCTTCCCTTACACCTTGTCGGCAGGCAGATATCTTCCATAATTGGAAGCGCTGCTGCGCTCCCTTGAGCATCTCTACGAGCTCCACCATGCCTCCTGGCAGGGAGGCGGATGGCCACAAGGCCTGAGCAATGCCCTGCATCACCTGCCGAACTTGTTCGTGCAGTTGTGAGAGCTCTGGAAGAAGATCGCCCGCAGACCCGGGCATCTCCTCTCCGGGACGACCCATCAGCATACCTATAGATATAACTCTGTTAGCCGATTTCTTTGCCGAACTCTATAAAAGTTCGTTCAAGCACTTACTAAAAATGCCGCGTCAAAGCTCCTTATTCTCCTTTACGGAGTCAGCTAGCTGGGCCCGAACATCTTTCAGTTCAACACCCAGCCGGGTATTGGCATCTTGGAGATCGTTTTTCTCCTGCCTAACCCGCGTAAGCACATGCTCGCCAGCCTCTAGCTGTCGTTGAGCATGTTGCTCATCCCCTCGCACGACATTCAGATTCACTCCGGGGTCATCTGCAGAATCTATTGTTAGATTTGCATGCATGCCGAATACTAACTGGTACATGACATTTCATTCTTTTCGATCAGAACAAGTGTTACTGGATGGGGCATTCTTGGCCTCCTTCATTTCGGCAACTACGACAGATAGCTGGGCTTTGCACTCCTCCAGCTCTTGAGACAACTGGGTATTCTTCTCCGTAAGAACCTACACATATAATGGTCCTTAAATCAGTTGTGCCAACTGTTTCAAGTCTCAGGGGCTACTGATATACATAATTATCAGATTTTCTTACCCGAATATCCTTTACATACTGGTCCGTGGCTCTGGCAAGACCATTTTTAGCGGCTCGGATGTACGGCCTGGCGACGCCTGTGATTCATGGCACTCTCCACTTTCGAAGGTGTAGCGGACAGCCTATCTGCATCCTCTGTAGGAGGAACATCCGGTGTTGTCCCCACATTAGCATCTGCCCCTAAGACCGGCTCATGAGTCCGGCTGATGGAGGCGTGGCCAGCAGGCTCTCCGGACACGGTCCGGCGAGCATTTTTTCTGCTAGGAACCATGGACGTTATTATATTTTAAAGACGACAACCACGAAGCAGGGTTCTTTTTGATACCTCTGCGACGGCATCTCAGTCTTGACCGCCTTCCTTTTAAGCCTACCCGGCTTCGGTGCCCCTTGTTGGTGAGTCACCGCGGGTTCGGCATGGCGTCCCGGGGGCCTTCCCTGTAAGACACCATATGCGTGCGGTGGGTGAAGTGCAAAAAAGGGATCCTTCTCGGAAGTTGGGACTCCGGTTTTACTTACATGCGATGCAGGGAGCAGTCCAGGATAATCGGCTATGATGGCCACCAAGGCATCGTCGCAGCTTAATTGATAAAACGTCCTGTCGGTAAGCTCCACAGATATGTCCGGATCTTCTTCGAGTCCGGGGTCGAGGGCCCAGTCAGGGTCCTCTGGCTGGGGAGATGGGCTGTGGACCTCCCTCACGGCTTTTCGCAGTTCCTGCTATGAAATAGCAAGGTAAATATTTATGACGAAGAATGCGGGAAGGTCTAGAGTAAAAAGTAGCAGCTCACCCAGTTTGGGGGGTTGTACATGGAGAATCCATCCCATGGCTTAATGCGGATGAACTCCTCTTCCTCTCCTTTGTATAAATCGGACAATGTTTTTGCTAGAGCAGCGGCGGAGTCTGGGCCTTTACGGCCGTAGCGGGTGGCATCGTCTTCTCCATTGAAATGCCACATGGGTTTTCCCCGATACTGAAGTGGCTGCACCCCCCCGCATTATACATATTGACATAACCTCGATTATTGTCAGTCTTGATTTGGCCAGCGTTTTTATCCTGCCCATCAGGAAAAGGACCTCTCTGTTATCTTCCTCCTGGGGGCTCTGAGGGCGCCAGCTGCGGCGTTTCTTCAAAGGGGCGTTATTAAACTCAGGAAGGCCCATCCGAATAGGGTCTGGAAGGGGGACGTCCTTGATGTCTACTACACAACCTTCTTCTTGTAAACGTTGTTGGGCCTCCAAGTGCAGAGGTTTGTAGGACAGTAGCAAATTTCCCTCAAGTGGATGACCTAAGGTTTATCAATCCGTAGGAGGCGTAGGATGAAGATGGTCTCTCTCAAGCAACCCTGCAACCAAATAACAAAGAGTCTCTTGTGTCCCCAACACACCCAATACAATGGTAAATTGTATAGGTGCACTAGTTCGGCGAAGAGATGGTGATACAAGTGCAATATGGATAGTAGATAATAGTTTTTGTAATCTGAAATAATAAAAACAGCAAGGTAGCAAGTGATAAAAGTGAGCGTAAACGGTATTGCAATGATGGTAAATAAGGCCTAGGGTTCATACTTTCGCTAGTGTAAGTTCCCTCAACAATACTAACATAATTGGATCATAAAACTATCCCTCAACATGCAACAAAGAGTCACTCCAAAGTCACTAATAGCGGAGAACGAACGAAGAGATTATGGTAGGGTACGAAACCACCTCAAAGTTATTCTTTCCAATCAATCCGTTGGGCTATTCCTATAAGTGCACAAACAGCCCTAGAGTTCGTACTAGAATAACACCTTAAGACACAAATCAACCAAAACCCTAATGTCACCTAGATACTCCATTGTCACCTCAAGTATCCATGGGCATGATTATACGATATGCATCACACAATCTCAATTCATCTATTCAACCAACACATAGCACCTCAAAGAGTGCCCCAAAGTTTCTACCGGAGAATCATGACGAAAACGTGTGCCAACCCCTATGCATAGGTTCATGGGCGGAACCCGCAAGTTGGTCACCAAAACATACATCAAGTGGCATGTGGTATCCCATTGTCACCACAGATATCCACGGCAAGACATACATCAAGTGTTCTCAAATCTTTAAAGACTCAATCCGATAAGATAACTCCAAAGGGGAAACTCAATTCATTACAAGAGAGTAGAGGAGGGAAGAAACATCATAGGATCCAAATATAATAGCAAAGCTCGCGATACATCAAGATCGTATCATCTCAAGAACACGAGAGAGAGAGAGAGAGAGAGATCAAACACATAGCTACTGGTACATACCCTCAGCCCCGAGGGAGAACTACTCCCTCCTCGTCATGGAGAGCACCGGGATGATGAAGATGGCCACCAGAGAAGGATTGCCCCCTCCGGCAGGGTGCCGGAACGGGTCTAGATCGGTTTTCGGTGGCTACAGAGGTTTCTGGAGGCGGAACTCCCGATCTATCGTGTGTTTTGGAAGTTTTAGGTCACGTAGGTATATATGGGTGCAGGAGGTACATCAGGGGAGCCATGAGGGCCCCACGAGACAGGGGGGCGCGCCCTAGGGGGGGGGGGCGCCCCCACCCTCGTGAGCACCTCGTTCCTTCCTTGACACGAAGTCCAAGTCCATCAGGTGTGTTTCCTTCCAAAAATAACTTCTCCAGTTGATTTCGTTCCGTTTCGACTCCGTCTGATATTCCTTTTCTTCAAAACACTGAAATAGGCATAGAACAGCAAATCTGGGCTGGGCCTCCGGTTAATAGGTTAGTCCCAAAAATAATATAAAAGTGGATAATAAAGCCCAATATTGCCCAAAACAGTAGATAATATAGCATGGAGCAATCAAAAATTATAGATACGTTGGAGATGTATCAGTCCTCCATATAAAACCACTCCGAAGGCCAGTCTTCGGATGTCTTCTTCGGAGTACCGGACATGTATCCGGTCCCGGCGATGCGCTCTATTTCGGCTCCGCCCACTTGATATATTGACCCCTCCTGTGTACGGGGTACGAGGCAGAATAACCTCTTCCATAGTTCGAAATGAGCTTTGCAGCCCAGAAACAGCTCACAAAAGGCGACATAGCCAGCGATGTGTAATATGGAGGCGGGAGTAAAGTTATGCAGCTGGAGGCTGTAGAACTCTAGGAGCCCGCAGAGGAATGGATGGATTGGAAATCCGAGTCCCCTCAATAAATAAGGGACAAGGTATACCCGCTCCCCCGTGGATGGGTTGGGAAAGCTCTCCGCTTGCTCCTCACCATCATAAGTGGCTAGTCCGGCTCGGACGGGGACTATATACATAGGAGGGAGAAACCCCTAGGTCTGTAACTCTACTAATTGGCTATGGGGGACGGAACACTTCTCCCAATTGCCTGGCTTAGTGCTACGGGAGCGAGAGGAGGAGCCGCGATGGCCGGCCATGATGGGATGGACTTTTCCGGGCGCGCTCCGATGGATACTCGCTGTGCGAGGATGGTGTGATCTGGATCTGAGGATCCCGAACTCTTTAAATAGACGATTTACTAACATGGTTAGGGTGGCAAATGGAAAAATGCCCTGACTTCTCGCATTCGCTCGACACGTGGGAGATAACCATTATTAGGCGCGGAAGCCGAGGAGTGCAACATTCATGGGAAGCCGGACACTACTCATTACGACAGGGACTCAAGATTTGGAGAAGAACCCGCCTTGCAATGTCGAAGACAATCTGCGCGCCGGACTCATCGTCGTTGAAGCCTGCTTCAGGGGCTACCGAGGGAGTCCTGGATTAGGGGGTCCTCGGACAGCCGGACTATATACTGTGGTCGGATTGTTGGACTATAAAGATACAAGATTGAAGACTTCGTCCCGTGTCCGGGTGGGACACTCCTTTGCGTGGAAGGCAAGCTTGGCAATTCGGATATGTAGATCTCCTCCCTTGTAACCAACTCTGTGTAACCCTAGCCCCCTCCGGTGTCTATATAAACTGGAGGGTTTAGTCCGTAGGCCAACAACAATCATAATCATAGGCTAGCTTCTAGGGTTTAGCCTCTACGATCTCGTGGTATATCAACTCTTGTAATACTCATATCATCAAGATCAATCAAGGAGGAAGTAGGGTATTACCTCCATCGAGAGGGCCCGAACCTGGGTAAACATTGTGTCCCCCGCCTCCTGTTACCATCAGCCTTAGACGCACAGTTCGGGATCCCCTACCCGAGATCCGCCGGTTTTGACCCCGACAGTCACCGCTGGAGCTATGCATCTGAGCATCTTATGCCGCGAGAACAATTCTACTGTGTTTGTTTCCTTCACGGGCTACGTTGTCAAGCCACCTACTTGTACTATGAACTCTCTCTCTCTCTCTCCCTCTCTCTCTCACAGACACACAATTAATGAATGAGGCAAACCTTTTGCCTTGGTTTCACAAAAAAACTTCACGCCATGTCACGTGCACATGTCGTGTGAAATCGAGTTTGAGTTCGGGCTAATGTTATGTGCCTTGCTAGATGAACTAAATTTTTGCGTGGGAGTGCTTCACCTAGTTTTGGGTGTACGTATCAATGCTCAAGCTCATTGTTGACACATCTTCTACCCTTAGAGTTCTTCTACCACATGTCAGTTACATCTGTTAGAATGGATCAAAGAGGAGATTGGTGGAATCGACAGATGTTGCATTGAGCCTCACGGGTGAGTATATATAGGATTACAGACTTGGACGGTAAAAGTCTCTCCTAACCCCCCCCGGTCGTAGCAATAGCGTTGCGAACAACAGGAGCGTCGCAGATGGTCAAACTGGAGAGAATAACAGTCGACGAGCTGACACCCCCCCGCAGTCGCAACGGGAGCGTCGTGGACGACCTTTCTTTTTTAGCCATACAATGTAATGACTATGGAAATGACTTAGAGCATTTGTCCAAATACCGAATATTCAATCAACATGAGTTCAATCAACATTATCAAATACCACGGAAATACATAAATAACATCAAAACATCAAGTTTCATCTACCAAATTTAACTGACTTAGAGCATTGGTTCAAATGTCGAATATTCAAATGACAAGTGTTCTACACCGGGAAATAACTCCTGAACATTTGCAAATGACATCTACCCGCAAAGGAGCCCCTAATAAGCCGGAAAGTAGGCCCTAATCGCCTTAATACGTTCGCTTTGTTCTGCACGCTTTCGATTAGGCTTCAGTTCATACTCGGCTGAAAGTGCAACTAATCCCTGGGTGGTTTTGGTAATTCTTAACAACATATAGCTCATTGAACTAATATTCTTTCAATATAATCATTTTAGAAAGTTCAATGATTATTTCGCATGGACTAGAGATGTGGACCCCTCAAAATGCTAAGGACACATATTGGCGAAAGCTCAAGACTCTACATTTTCATTTTAGTGATCCAAGATCACAATGAGTCCATAGTAAAAGGCAATACTATTAAAATGGGATGAGGTGTTGCTTAATGGCTTGCTTGCTCAAAATGCTTAGTGATATGCTCCAAAAGCCCTCAACCACTTTCTCATTTACACATATGTCCTAAACCTGAAGTCAAACTCGGCCCCATCAGTTTGATCTATCCGGCGCCACCGAGTTCATCTGACATAACCATAGCCAGAAACCCTAATCGGTTTAGTCTTACCGATAGGGATCTCGGTCTCACCGAGATGGGATTGAAAACTCTCTGTTTTCCTTTGTAACGTTTCGGTCTAACCGAGATGAGCGATCGGTCCCACCGAGTTGGCAATGCAAACTCTTTCTTTCCTTTTTGTAACATTTCAGTCTCACCGAAATGAGCGATCGGTCACACCGAGTTTTCCTAGCCAAGTCTCTGTTTGCTTATTACTGAAATCGGTCTCACCGTGTTCATGTGATCGGTCTCACCGAGATGAGGTTTCGCCCTAACCCTAGCGCATCGGTCTCACCGAGTTGGTATTGTCGGTCCCACCGAAAAGTCTAAAGTTCATATTTTGAACCAAGTCAGTCTCACCGAGTTTCACTATTCAGTCCCACCAAGTTTGGTAAACTTTGTGTAATGGTTAGATTTTGTGTGGAGGCTATATATACCCCTTCACCCCCTCTCCATTAGAGAGAGAGCCATCAGAACGTGCCTACACTTCCAACATTCATTTTCTAAGAGAGAACCACCTACTCATATGTTGAGACCAAGACATTCCAATCCAACGACAAGAATCTTGATCTCTAGCCTTCCCCAAGTTGCTTTCCACTCAAATTATCTTTCCACCATATCCAAATCTGTGAGAGAGAGTTGAGTGTTTGGGAGACTATCATTTGAAGCACAAGAGCAAGGAGTTCATCATCAACACACCATCTATTACATTTTGGAGAGTGGTGTCTCCTAGATTGTTTAGGTGTGTCACTTGGGAGCCTCCGTCAACACTGTGGAGTTGAACCTAGGAGTTTGTAAGGGCAATGAGATCGCCTACTTCGTGAAGATCTACCCAAGTGAGGCAAAGTCCTTTGTGGCCGATGGCTATGGTGGGATAGACAAGGTTGCTTCTTCGTGGACCCTTCATGGGTGGAGCCCTCCGTGGACTCAGGCAACCGTTACCCTTCGTGGGTTGAAGTCTCCATCAACGTGAATGTGCGATAGCACCACCTATCGGAACCACACCAAAAATCTCCGTGTCTACATTGCGTTTGCTCCCTCCAAACTCCTCCCCTTTACCTTCATATGCAATGATTTACATTCCGCTGCTATACTCTTAGAATTGCATGTGTAGGTTGATTGCTTGACCTGTGTTAAGTTGCTAAAATCTGCCAAGATATAAAATTGGGAAAAGACTAGATTTTTATTTGGTCAAGTAGTCTAATCACCCCCCTTTAGACATACTTCCGATCCTACATCGGCAGAACACACCCAATGGATCATCGAACCCTTTGTCTCACGGAACCATGCCCATCGAGCACGTTAGTTTGGATTCTCCGACACTCCTTGTTTGATTGCCCATCCAATGATCTGCCCGGGCTTTGCCATGTCCACCTCCTCGAATTCATCAATGCTTACGGAGAACCCTATCCCCATTGCCAAAGTCCATCTACACTCATCTTCCTTCTCCTGCAACTCTTTAACTATCTTCCATTTTTCTCTCTTGAGCTCTTCAGGGAACTCACAAAACAAATACTTGTTGAAATCACTCATAGCCGCATTTGTCTCTTCACAATTCTTAATCCAATTTTGAAGCTCCCTCAGCATCCTACGACGTCGTTCTCCTTCACACTTCTCATATGCTATCTGCACCGTCAGGGTCCTGTTTTCCATGCTACATGAAATGGAACAAACCAAAACTTAAATCAAACTATACAAGACAAACACAAAGCATAACTTATTTAGAATGACCTAATACGCAAAGTTCTCACTGGTTCAAATGACATAGGTTACATAAATGATAAGGGTACATGCCATTATAGTCCAAATGACACTACAACATCTTGTGTTTCAACCCCCTCTATTCGTCCATCGACACAACATCTTTGTCGTACGGCCCCGGGTTGCGACAAATGACATCATTTCTTTCATGGACCCAAGCCCAACGAGAGGCCCGACTAGGTATCGCCGACGATGGTTGCCTAACTAGCCAGTCAATGATCTGGCCAGGGTTTTTTAAGTCCATCTCATGCACTTCATCCCTTGTTCCGCACAATGCAATTTGCCTTGCAAGAGCACATCTATGAAATTTCTCTTCCTTCTTGAGATTGCTTATGTTTTTCTCTTTAGGTTGGCATAACTTAACTTTGTCATCGTCACACTTGGACACATAATACTTTGAAAATTCTCTACAAGCCGCATTCAACGCATCGACGGCTTCAACCCACGGGTTCATCTTTTCCTCAATGACTGCACATTCACGCTTCGCCGCCACCTCCGCAGAAGTCTCAACAAAGATGATCGATCCTATCCTACAAGTCGAGGAATTACTATAACGGTCATCCAAGGCAAAAATTGTAACCGTCTCTTGACAAAAACTATAACCCTAAGACTAGATCGAGCTACAATTCGAGAGGTAACTATAACCCTAGTACCCAAAAAATGCTAGTCACACAATACATTGTCAAAGCACAAACATTACCTTAAATGCATCATATACATTGATTTCACCACAACAAAACCATGAACTAGGGTTTCCAACAAAATGAGCTAAATGCATGATTTCAACCAACCAAATGAAGGGGGGGGGGAGGTACCTTGGGTGATGCAAATGCTCCGGATCCACCGGACAAATCTCAAGCAATGGAGGGGGATCTAGTGGGTGCTTTGGTGGGGGAGAAGAGGAGAGAGTGCTTTAGCTCGAAAGAGGGAGAATGGGAATGGGGTGAATGAGTGGGTGAGGGAGCACAACCTCCACCCCTCACAACCTTATCTAGGACCCTACCGCTAGGATCCCCGGTGGTGGGATGTTAGAGCCTACCGCCGGCGTCTAGGGCGGTAGGTCCTTTTGCCATGCTAGTGGCCGTTAACGGCCAGACGCCGTCAAGGGCACCTACCACCAGCTGGTGTGGCGGTAGACTGTGTAACGCTATCGTCAGGGTCGGCGGCGGTAACAAAAGGGTCAAATCTCAACAAAAAAAAAATCTGGACATGGGTTAGAATTCAGATCCCGCTAAACTACGTGAAAAGAATCAAAACATGAAATTTGGCCCCGCCTCGGTCTATGCCCCCGTACAGTCCCAACAGGTAAAAGCCGGTCACAACGCACATCACCGGTCTGAGGCACCTTTGACTCTGAGTGACAGACCAGCGCGTTCAGGTCGGCGACGCTACAAAAGCGCATTCAAGCCTACGAGGAACGAGCTGGGTTCCACCATTTTTAACAGCAGATGGTTCTTCCACTCCAGTTACACCAATTGCACCCACGCCTCTCTTTTTTCACCTCACCTAGCAACTAGCTCAGTGCATTTGTCGTCGAAGCACTCGTGGATGCTCGAAAAGAAAGACGTGAAGGCAGGCAGCTAGCTGGCCGTGATGGCGCTCTCGTCTCCTCCTCTTCGCCACGTGTAACGGCAGCCGGCGGCCGAGGCGATGGCCCGGTGCCGACAACGGCACGACGGGCACGCGCCCCCCACCCCCGGCTGAGTCAACTGTTTACACGCAGCCCGGTTGATGTCAGCATCGCGTCGTCGTCGCCGCCGCCCCGTTCGTTCCCATGACACTACTGTTGAGCCGGACTGCCGAGCCCAAAGCCGGCAAAGTCGTTGTACCCTCTCCGTCCCCGACGTTCGTAGACACCGTTGCGCTCTTGCACGTGAGCTGATCAAGACGCAGATCGAACGTAAAGTTGCGTTGGCGCACAGAGTTTACACCAGGCGTGGTCCGTCGTCCTTTTTCCTTGCCTTTCAAGAGTTGTGAATCTTTTATGGGTCTCGACGGCGCTCCTGCGGCTGCAGGACCGGGAAGGGAATAGGGGACCGTCTATATGTGCTTCATTCTTGTGGGAGGCACTGAAAAGAGGCGTTCACATATTAGCCATCAAACGAGCCTTTGACAAAGCATGCAGCCGAGTCTACTAGCCTGGTGTTCTTTCCATACATGCATATATGAAAAGAGGCGTTCCTCGGCCACGAAGGACTTCCTCTAATTTCAAACGCTGGTGGTTTTAGGGCGTGTGCAATGTTGAAGCTAATTTCATATTGGAAACATTTCGTGATGTATTTTCCAAGACTAGACTATAGAATATAGATCCCCTGACTTCTTGCTGGCTTCATGAAAAAATTGGTATAGTAAGAAAACATTTTGTATGTCCTAGTGTGAGAGCAGAGTAGCAAGGGCCATGAATTCCAGACCTAGCTAGCTGGCCGTTGAGGTGCCCACGTCGAGCTACATGCTTGGAATTCAGAACAGTCGGTGCACTCCTTTTGACTTCCTTTAAAGAACCTAGGCCCAAATGCCGTCCACGCACGCACAAGTATATACTGTAGATCAATGCTTGTATCACAGCACACGCTTCATCAGTCAGCAGAACGCAGGGGTTTTCTTTAAGGTATTACCTTTTTCTTTGCGAATTCTTTAAGGTATTGCTGTGCCATCCGCCAGAAGAGATACAGAAATTAATGCCATGTTTGATACATCTGTAAACTAGTACGAAGTTTTTTTATTTGCAGGTGACATATTAGTTTTTTTAACAGATATATATACATACAATATCCCCCGCAAAAAAAGGTATATACATACAATACTTTGTTAGTAAGTTAATCTACGCACATTGTACCTGAGCCGCTTCATTTCTCCATGCTACAGTAGTTGCCAGCACTGAAACCATCTGAGCCAGCAACCAGCTGCTGTTTTGAATTGAAAGAAAATATTCACGTTTTTTGTTGGGAAAATACGTCGTGCATACAGCAATACACTGACTTTAACTATTGATCTCGGCGTTTCTACTCAAGCCGACAAAACAAAGTCAAATGTTTTTTTTTGCGGGTGTTGTAAGCAAAATTAAATCAAATGGGTGTTGTAAGCGAAATTAAATGGTTTTTTCTTCCTGAAGACATGCTCTGTGATTTGGTACACGAACCTGTCGAGAGCAGTACGTCAACGCGAACCGAACAGGAGGAAGATTTTGATGCCCTAGTATGAACAAGGCTTTGTCTCCTCTTCATTTCCCACTACAGAAAAGGTCATGAATCTTTAAAGGAGTGTACACAACAAGAGCACATAATTACTGAACTTTTCTTCTCCTCGCTTTTGGCAATGAATGGGGGCATCTATCTTAGCTTTGGCATGGCCTGAAAGAAAAACACGAATAAAAAGTGGTGCAATTAGGGCTCTGCATGAACTGGCTTTTAGGGGAATTATTCTCTTTTGCTTGTTTACTTGCAATGGGTTGGGTCCTCCTGTCTTCCATATAGACAAGGAGAAATGCTGGTGCTGTACTGCATTGTGTCGTGTGGACCAAATCTTTAGCCAATTAACCCGATTTCGATTCGATGTACATATTCACCTACTGACTGATTGGTTGATTGATTTGGTCCACTGATCCTGCATGCCCAAGGCAATGGCTCCACTTGTAATCCTACTAGGCACCGTGAATGTGGATTATTAGGAACCTTTTAATTAGGAATGGAACAGTCCAGTGTGAAGAAGTCCTGTAAGTCGCAGAGGAGTGTATTGCAGTAGAGCTGGTTGTATGACCTGGTACTTTTGTGCAGCTTTGGTTGATTAATTAAGAACTAAGTATGACGAACTGACAAAGAAAATAAAATTAAGGATCTTCAGGACGCAATTCCAAAGCCAGTATAATTTGGTTTCCGACGTATCTCTTGGCCTAAGCAAAGTATTTCTTGTATCAGGTGAGTCATACATGTTTAAGTGAGCCGAGGAGGGTAGCCAATTGCGTAGCTGTGTGGAGGTGACGTCCGCTTGAAAAGAGGCTTGGAAACAATAGTGGAGAGTAGCTAGTGACTGTCATCAGGAGGGGAGGAAAAGAAGAGCTGAAAAAGGAAGGAAAGAAAGATATGTGTCATCTAACATAAACGGAATGCATGCTTTTCTAAAAGCGATGGAGCGTACAACGTCATAACGACTTGATAAGATGTTGTGAGGGGCCATATGAGCATCACTGGCTAAATCTTGATCATTAAGCTAACGCAGAAGAGCTTATAATATTCAAGGAACAGGTTGTATATATGGCTATCTTTTCTTACTTAATTGTTTCACTTGCTCTACCAATCTTGTGAATGCAGCGAACGCAAATGTTTCTATTTTAATCAAATAAAAAGATCAATCTTGAATTGCTTGGTCTGAGTTTTCCATGTGTGGGAAAATTTATAAAACCATGCAGACTCCGAACTTTCTAAAACAGTTTACCATAAATTGTAGGTTTTGAACTCGCCGGCGAAGAGAGAGGTGATCAGAAAGATAGCAGAAGAGCATAGGCTAGCCATCCTCTGCTTGCAAGAAACCAAGCTTGAAGCCCGGACGCCCCAGTTGGCCCGCGATGTAGGTGGTAGTAGGCTAGATGGCTGCACAGTGCTGCCAGCGAATGGCACCAGAGGGGGCCTCGCCATTTTTTGGGACAAGGAGGTGCTGCTGGTTGACTCCCACGCGCTAGGGCAGTTCTCCATCACCGTTTCCGTCCGCGACATTGCCTCCTCGACCACGTTCTGGCTCACAAACGTCTACGGCCCAACCGACGACAACCTAAAGGATGTGTTTCTAGCCGAGATAGCCGCCGCAGCCCCGCCGCTAGGCCAGCCTTGGCTTCTGATGGGCGACTTCAACATCATATATCAGGCCAGCGACAAGAGCAACCTTAATATAAATAGAAGGATCATGGGTAGATTTAGGAGAGCCATCGACTTTGCGGGTCTGCGCGAGATAAAGTGCAAAAATAGAAAGTTCACGTGGAGTAACGAGCGGGAGCTTCCAACTTTCTATAGCATAGACAAAATCTTCTGCAACAACGACTGGGAATCACTCTTCCCCTCCTTCATGCTGATGGCGGCTTCAACTTCCTGCTCCGGCCACTGTCCGTTGCTGCTAGCTAGTGCCGCTGCCCCGCCGAGACGTGCCCGCTTCCGCTTCGAGAGCTTCTGGATGCGCTTTCCGCATTTTCAAGAAACTGTCCGCCGAGCCTGGGAGAGGCCAGTTGACCACACCTGCCCAATTGTCAGAATCAAGGTAAAACTGTGGAGAACAGCGAAGGATCTGTTGATATGGAGTAAGCAGCTGTTCGGGGGGGGGGGGGCGAAGATCGAACTTCAGATTGCCAATGAGGCCATTCTGCAGCTAGATTTAGCCCAGGAGCAGCGCCCCCTGTCCCTCGCCGAATTTCAGCTACGCAGACAGCTGAAACTCCGGGTCTTGGGGCTGGCGGCGATCGAGCGGGCAAGGAGGAGGCAGGCATCACGCGTGCTCTGGCTGAAGGCTGGCGACGCCAGCACGCGGTTCTTCCATGCAAAGATCTGCTCTCGGAGAAGGCGCAATTTCATCCATTCACTCACCACGGTCAGCCGCACTGCCACTGCTCACGAGGACAAGGCCAACATCATTCACGATCACTTCAGCTCCCTACTTGGATCCAGTCTCCAGCGCGGCTGCACATTTAACTAGGAAGAACTGCACCTGCCCTCTGTGGATTCCCGAGGTCTCGATGCTCCTTTCACAGAGGCGGAAGTGTGGGCGGCGATCTGTGCTTCCTCGACGGAAAAGGCGCCGGGGCCGGATGGCTTCTCAGGCGGCTTCTTCAAGGCGTGCTGGCAAGCAATCAAGCCCGACATTATGGCCGTGTTCAGTCACTTTCACTCCATGGCAGCAACAAATTTCGAGGAGATCAACGGCGCTCTAATCGCCCTATTGCCAAAGAAGGATGGGGCATTTCAGGCCCATAAGCCTCATTCACTCGATCGCCAAGCTGATCGCAAAGGTTCTATCCATCAGATTGGCCAGTGTCATTGCACCAATCATATCTCCGGCCCAGAGTGCGTTACAAAGATCGAAGTGCATCCATGACAGCTTTCTGTTCGTGCAAAATTCGGTCCGCTCTCTGCATAGAAAAGGGAGGAGGGCTCTGTTGTTCAAGTTAGACTTCGCAAAAGCGTTTGATTCCATCTCATGGGAGTACTTATTGGAGCTATTGGGAAGGCTGGGGTTTAGCAATCGCTGGCGGGAATGGATTGCAGTCCTGCTTTCTTCATCAACGTCTGAATGCATGCTCATTGGGGTCTCGGGGAAACGCATCAAGCATCGAAGAGGGCTACGTCAAGGAGACCCCCTGCCCCCTGCTGTTCATTTTAGCGATCGACCAGCTGCATCGCATCCTCCAGGCCGCCACGGAAAATGGCCTGTGTGACGCCCGGATAATTAAGCTACAATAACTTTCTACTAATGATGCCACGTCACCTCGGTTACTGTTGCTAACCTCTCGTTAGTTCAAAACAGGTTCAAAAGTCAAATTCAAAACATGTCAAACAACAATTTTTTTTCAAACATTAAAACAAAAATGTTCGGAATATGACTTAGTTAAGTTTACAAAATTAGGTAAAACTTGTGTGTTTTTTAAAAAAACTAAAGTGTTAGGTAAATGAGGAGAAAACATAAAAGAAAATAAAGAAAAAGGAAAGTATAAAAATCAGAAAAACAAACTAACAAAAATAAAACAAGGGCCACCCCCCCACTGGGCCACGACCCAGCTAACCGGCCAGCCCACTAACCAGCCGGCCCAACCGCGCTCTCAACTTTCCCCCTGGGCGCCCGAAACCCTAGTCCCACTCGCTCACTCCCCCCTCCCGCACGACGGCCACTCCCCTCACTCCTCTCCTCCCCACTCGCCTGTTCTGGATCGGCGGGAGGGACCCCGATCCTGTGCCGTCCCGCGACCTCGACGACGGCGCCCGTCGCTGGCGCCGCCTGGCTGCTGTCGCCTCCCCCTCTCCCCTCGTTTGCACCCCCCAATTGGATCGGGGGATCGAACCACCATCGTGGCATGCCTCGTCGACGGCCACCTCGCCGGACCCCCCCCTCGAGCTACGTCGCCATCACCATGACGTCGCCTTGCCGGAACGCGCCATCGCCGGACCGCTCCGCCGTCGCCCCCTCGACCTCTTCCTCGCCGGCTCCACCAACCCTCACCGCTCGTTTCCCAGATCGGGACGCGTCGCTCCCGACCGCGTCACCCATCGCCCAAGGACCTCGCCGCCGGAGCCCCTCACCGCTTCGCTGGATAGTCGTCCCCGTCGTCCCCCTCGACCCCCACTGCCAGTCCCCTACGCCTCGCGGTGAGGCCCCGACCTCTGCTTCCCTTCCCCCTCTCCTTGCCATTGCCGAAACGGCCCACGTCTACGCTCGCACCGAGCGTGCGCTCACCGCCAGACCGCGCACGCGTACACCCCCTGGAGCCCCTCGATGCTCCCTGGCCGCGCCAGCGCGCGCTGGAGCACGGGCGCCTTCACGCGCCCCGTGCTCGTTTCCGCCTCGGGGCCGCGATCTCCTCCCTCATGCCGCGCCTGTGTCGTGTTCCCGCTCGCGCCGCCGCACTCTAGTCGCGCCGAATGCACCGCCGCTCGGGGCCCTGCCGTGCTCCGGCGGCCGTCGCTCGCAACCGCGCCATAACGGGCTTGCCCTGTTCGGGCTAGCGCATGCACGCTCCAGCGCCCGTTAACCCAGCGCCCGCAACTTTCCCCCTCCGCTCCGTCTGTCCAAAAACGAAAAACACTGGGAATCCTTTCCCGGATGTTTTCTCCCTTTGCCGGTATCACCTAGTATTGCATTAGGTCACCTCTAGCACTGCGTATTGTCTTGTTATGCTTTGTTATACTTTGATTTCTCTTTTATTTATTGTATTCCCCCTCCGTTACTTCTTTCCGGTAGACCCCGAGACTGCCGGCGACCCCCAGTTCGACTACGGTGTTGACGACCCCTCTCTCTTGCCAGAGCAACCAGGCAAGCCCCCCCTTTGATCACCAGATATCGCCTACTCTTCTCTCTACTTCTTGCATTAGAGTAGTGTAGCATGTTACTGCTTCACGTTAATCCTATCCTGATGCATAGCCTGTCCTTACTACTACTGTTGTTACCTTTACCTGCTATCCTACTACTTAGTATAGGATGCTAGTGTTCCATCAGTGGCCCTACACTCTTGTCTGTTTGCCATGCTATACTACTGGGCCGTGATCACTTCGGGAGGTGATCACGGGCATATACTATATACTTTACACTATTGCATTACCGGTGATACTGTTTGGAGATGGGGGCTGAAGGGGCAGGTGTCTCCATCCAGGTAGTGGTGGGCCTGGGTTTCCGACGGCCCCCGACTGTTACTTTATGGCGGAGCGACAGGGCAGGTTGAGACCACCTAGGAGAGAGGTGGGCCTGGCCCTGGTCGGCGTTCGCGGATACATAACACGCTTAACGAGATCTTAGTATTTGATCTGAGTCTGGCTACTGGCCTATACGCACTAACCATCTACGCGGGGACAGTTATGGGCACTCGACGTCGTGGTATCAGCCGAAGCCTTCGTGACGTCAGCGACTGAGCGGCGCGCACCGGATTGGACTGGAACGCCTGCTAGGCTACGTCTGCTTCCGGCCGCATTCGCAACGTGCAGGTGTGCAACAGGCGATGGGCCCAGACCCCTGCGCCATAGGGTTTAGACCGGCGTGCTAACCCCTCTGATGTGCCTAGGTAGGGCTGCGACGTGTTGATCTTCCGAGGCCGGGCATGACCCAGGAAAGTGTGCCCGGCCAAATGGGATCGAGCGTGTTGGTTTATGTGGTGCACCCCTGTAGGGAAGTTAATCTATTCGAATAGCCGTGATCTTCGGTAACAGGACGACTTGGAGTTGTACCTTGACCTTATGACAACTAGAACTGGATACTTAATAAAACACACCCTTCCAAGTGCCAGATACAACCGGTGATCGCTCTCTCACAGGGCGACGAGGGGAGGATCATCGGTTAGGATTATGCTACACGATGCTACTTGGTGAACTTACCATCTACTCTCTTCTTCTGCTGCAAGATGGAGGTTATCAGAAGCGTAGTCTTCGACAGGACTAGCTATCCCCCTCTTATTCCAGCATTCTGCAGTTCAGTCCACATATGATACCCTTATTCCATTTGATACCAATGCATACATATGTAGTGTAGCTCCTTGCTTGCGAGTACTTTGGATGAGTACTCACGGTTGCTTTGCTCCCCCTTTCCCCCCTTCCTATACCCGATTCCTGCGACCAGACGATGGAGTCCAGGAGCCAGATGCCACTGTCGATGACGATTACTACTACTCGGGAGGTGCCTACTACTATGTGCAGTCCGCTGACGATGACCAGGAGTAGTTTAGGAGGATCGCAGGCAGGAGGCCTGCGCCTCTTTCGATCTGTATCCCAGTTTGTGCTAGCCTTCTTAAGGCAAACTTGTTTAACTTATGTCTGTACTCAGATATTGTTGCTTCCGCTGACTCGTCTATGATCGAGCTCTTGTATTCGAGGCTTCGAGGCCCCTGGCTTGTAATATGATGCTTGTATGACTTATTTTATTTGTAGAGTTGTGTTGTGATATCTTCCTGTGAGTCCCCGATCTTGATCGTACACGTTTGCGTGTATGATTAGTGTACGGTCAAATCGGGGGCGTCACAGCCTGCTTGCACCCCTCCCCGGCAAGCTCAGCAACACTCGGGTTAGCCTTTATGCCGATGACGCAGTGATCTTCGCCAACCCTGACAAAGGGGAGGTTGAGGCGCTCATGAAGATTCTGAATCTCTTTGGGGAGGCCACAGGGCTAACGATCAACCAGGAGAAGTCTACGGTTTCAGCGATCCGATGCTCTGATCTGAACCTAGCAGAGATCCTTCAGAGTTTTGGTGGCAAGCAGGTGGCCTTCCCCCTAACATATCTAGGGCTGCCAATCACCTTGGGACGGTTAAGGATGGTGCAGCTTCAATTCGTCCTGGATAGAATCAGAACCCGCCTCGGAGGATGGAAGGGCAAGCTCCTGACGTTGGCCGGCCGGCGCGTTCTGGTCGAGTGTGTTCTGTCGGCCATGCCCACCTTCGCAATCACCGTTCTGTGAGCCCCAAAGAAGTTCTTCGCCGAAGTGGACAAGATCCGTCGCAAATTCCTGTGGGCACATGAGAAGGAGATCACCGGCGGCACTTGCAAGGTGAACTAGCATCGCGTGTGCTCTCCGACCGACTCCGGGGGCCTGGGTCTCCACAACCTTGAAAAGTTCAGCAGAGCGCTCCGCCTATGCTGGCTCTGGCTCGCCTGGACAAGCCTGGAGCGTCCATGGGTGGGCACGGATCCCTCTTGCGACGACACAGACCGACAGCTCTTCGAGGATTGCACCAAGGTCTCGGTGCACGACGAGAAGCGGGCAATTTTGTGACGCTCAAATTGGCTGCCTGGGGGGCCGCTACACAGGCGCTTTCCCACGCTATATCAGCATGTAAGGAGGAAGAATCGGTCGGTGGCCGAGCCCCTGTCCGGCGACCAGTGGATTGCCGATCTTTAGCACGGCAACCGCGCTGACCTGGTGGTAGACTTCGTCGGCCTTTGGCGCGCCCTTGGATCGGCCGGCTTCGCACTGGTGCAAGGGGTCCCGGACGACATCAGATGGACGACGTCCAACTCCGGCGTGTACACCACGTCCTCGGCTTACCTGGCTCAATGCGACACCTCAAGAAGGCGGGGCTTCACCAATCTCTTCTGGAAGACGTGGGCGCCGACAAAAACAAAGATGTATTCCTGGCTCCTGCACCAGGATCGGCTATGGTGCAACGACAGGTTGCAACGACGAGGATGGCCCAACAACTATTTATGCGGCCTGTGTGCAAGACACCTGGAGTCCTCCCAACATTTGTTCTGGGAATGTACCGTCTCCAGAGCGGTGTGGCAAGCTGCGGCTGCATAGCACGACTGCAACACACTCCATCCGGGCACCCGGCAACCAAACACAAACACCACTGCCTTGGTGAGAGAGATCATCGCAAAAACCCCGAGCGAGGCGCGGAGGGGGATTAAGTCGATGATCGTGCTGATCACTTGGGAGATCTGGCAGGAGCGAAATGAGGCAGTTTTCAGAGTCAAGTGCCCTTCGGCTACATCCATCCTTGCTGTTGTTCGACGCGCTCTGGATCAATGGAGAGTGGCGGGAGCAAAGCATCTCATGAGCCCCTTCGGGGACAGTCGGGAAATTATAGCCTAAGGATTTTTTTTCTTTGGCCCTCTGCTGGCTAGCACAGCAAGGCCGCTTTACCTTTCTTTTTCTTGTGCTCTACTCTAGACACCCACCTGATCGCTTGATCATCATGTTTCCCGCCTTCTCCCTCCTAAATCAATGAAAAGCCAGCAATGCTGGATCTTTCAAAAAAAATAAAAAAATTGTAGGTTGGATTTTTGTCCCAACACTTGCAGTAAATATGAAAAGGAATCATTGACTGGACTGATGATTCTTTTTTTTATCCAAAGGAAATAAGGTGGTTACACGCTTTTTAGAATTATGTGTTATTTTAGTATTTCAGAAATGTGGAACCGGGCAGTGCATATTTCTACATCTACAATTCCTACATATCTTTGTGTCAATTCAGAAATAGCAACCCCTTAAAGTAGGGAGGCAAAGAAAACACAAGTTTTGCAACACAGATATAAACCTGAAACCAAACAGTATCCTGCCCTTGTACATTCTCTATCTGTAATGGAGCACATGCCATTCGTCCTAAAAAAAGCAGTATCCTGTCAACTTTCTCTCTCATCTTACAACTAGGAGAAACTGCAAAAAAAAATCGCTCAAACCATTTGTTCCAAGTTCTGACTTGACCTATCACTAGAAGCAAGAACAGACACATAGTCGTGCATTGGATAGTTTCGAGTTGCAACATGCCGACAAGAGGATCGAGATAGAAGCGCGAGGCTCAAGTTTTGGGTCAGTGCGTGCG
Source organism: Triticum urartu (assembly GCF_003073215.2). Classification (NCBI taxonomy): domain Eukaryota; kingdom Viridiplantae; phylum Streptophyta; class Magnoliopsida; order Poales; family Poaceae; genus Triticum; species Triticum urartu. The sequence continues at coordinate 155,696,589 of NC_053028.1, forward strand.
CATCAGTTCGTGTAAATTGTCCCTCGCTCCATTGGCGGAGTACTAGCTAGGTAGCTCTGTCGCGTGAGGAGCAAGATGATTAGGCGGGCAGAGGAGCCGTTGAGCCCATGCTATCACACCAACCATCCGACGCGACTGGAGATCAACAGTATATTATCTAGAGATCATGCGCGATTATTAATTGTTTAGCTAGAGATCAACAGTATATTATCTTAGAGGCCAATGTAGTGCTGGTTTGGCGCATGAGATTTGCGTTGAAAGCTGTGCAGTATCCGCAGAGGCAGCGTTGTTTAGTGCCGCTGATGGTCAATCAGGTTGGTAGGCAGGCTCGCGCACCTTTATCCATCAGCAGCTTCCTGCAGCCTTTTCGGATCACATGAATCCAAATTTCCGGGGGTTGCCGGTACAAAAACGACGAGAAGAAATGCAAAATGCACTGTTTTGTTCATATCCAAGCCAGGATTGGAATGGAACGCCATCGATCCGTACATACGTCTACCGACGCATTGAAGAGGGAGTAGGAGGTTTCAGCAGGTAAGATATTTCTGAGCTTGGTTGGTCAGGGCGTAATGTATAGCCCTTAATCTTGAGAAGCACGGGGACAGCGGTAGCATCAGGGAGGGAGCAGTTCGCCGATCCTGTGCTTCTGACAGTGATCGACCTGATAGGTGACAGTCATTTGGGGACTGTAGGTTGTTGGCTTATCTGTCTGTCTATCTACCCTTGGCTGCTTGCTGTGCCACTCAATCTTCAGCACCCCACTGTACACAATCTGTTGCTCAAGCAGTAGTTTTCGTAACCAGATCAATAATGTAACGTGGCAAGGCCAGGGCCAGGGCGATATATAGAGCACGAGACAAAAGCCCGCGCACCAAGATTCAGGAACGAGAGGTTGGGCTGCGCACTTCATGCATATACACGAGCGCATCTACTTTCTTGTTACATTTTCTTCTTCACTTTTCGTGTCACTTGGAATCACAATCTTTCGACATCTCGGGTAGTTAGGCTGAAAATAATGTGGACCGAGCTGTCCATCTTGGCACACACCCATTACCTGAAAGTAACGATGCTAAGCTGCCAATTATTACCGAGGATGCTAAGCTACTAACTAATCAAGCATCTCTGGCAATAATGCATGGGGTTAGGGAAAGGCATCTCATGTAAACCGTGGACTGATTAGTGTAAAGTGGGTGATCATAGGGAGGGTGGTTTGGATGGCAGGTTCGTGACCTCGTGTCGACAGTAAAACCAAGCACGTACGACTTTACCAGAATGTTTATGGTGGAATTTCCTCAATGGGTCGCAACTGACGTTCGTGGGCTCTCTTTTTATCGAATCAACGCTCTTTTTAAACCTCGAATTGAAGGGTCCGAGATCTTAAAAATGATTGCTAGTACTATATATCTTTCTAGTACTGTGATTTAGTCAATGAGGCATCCACTAAAACGTCAACAGATCCGATACGTTAGGGCATCTCCTCACCCATAAATTTTCTTGTGCACTTGTCCACAGACGGACCAATCCACGGACACGGATGCGGGAGTCGTCCATTCAATGCTACCGCATATGTCCGGTGGGCGGCAGCGTCCTTGACGCCATGACCTTTCTGAAGGCGTCGCCTTGAGGGCTGAGTGGTGGTGGGCACTGTATGGGTCCTTGACGGTTGCTGGTGATGGGCACTGCTTTGGGGGAAACCCTAGGATCTACTCATCCAGATCGGACGATGGCGGTACTGCGGTGCCGTTTCTCTTCTGGGAGCATCATTTGTGGAGCAGCGTTGGAAGACAGAGGCAAGAGGTGGAGCGGCTTCGTCTTGCACGGAGCTTCGGTGGAGCTGTCAAGTTATGCCTGGCCGACAGGTGCTACACTGAGTCATGCCTGGTTGGCAGATGCTACACACGACAAATCTTCTAGAGTCTTCGCGTCTAAACGGATGAGCGCAGGGCGGTGGCGCCGTTGGGTGCCATGGTGGCGTTGATGGATGTCCGGACTGACAAGGATGATGCGAATCTCTCTCCTGAAGATGGGTCAGTGGTCCGATGAAGATGGCGTTTTCGAAAACGTGTGCATGTGGTGTGGGCTTTAGGTCTGCTAGACCGGATGTTAGTCCCGATACGTTATGTGGATGGATCGACGGCGACTCCGGTTTTAGATATGAAGAGTGGGAGCACTCCTCATTATGGAATTTGTAGGTGTGAGTGGTGACTTCAGGTGATTTGATGTATGTTCTTGGCAGACATTTGTGGAATAATTAATGAAAATGGCTGCATGCATCCATTGATGCAGAGGCCGAGGGTTTAACCTCCTTTTTAAAAAAACCCGCATATGTCCGGTTACTTTTCAAAAGAATTTTAACGAAAATAAACAAATTTTATGCATCTTTGAACGAACCAGACGATATTCATTCATATTTGGGTGCTTTTTACAAAATCCGGATGCTTTTCATCTAAACCGAAGCAAATTCATTATATTTAGACATATTTCAACTAGGTCAGACTCCAAAGCTAGACAAAAATGACCGCTGGCGCCCCTATCCCATCTTCGGCCGGCCATAAGCCCTGAAAAATGAAGCCCCGCCTCCTCCGCAGCCATGAGCCTCCGAAACTGTAGCTGTCCGCCTCCTCCGCAGCCATGAGCCCCGTGCAGTGAAGCTGCTCACCTCCACGTCGCCTTCAAGCAGCTAATCAGCTGACGATGTTGAGACCACCAAGCTTGGCTTCAACGGGAGCGGAGGAGCATGGCCTTCATGGGATACAAGCGCCGACGACCTCTCATGCACTACTCTTCTTCGTTGCTGGCGATTACTGTCTTTGGTGATCCGAAAATGGAGCAAAAAGGATTCTCGCTTTTTCCCCAGAGGTGACTTGAGTTATCAAACCCACGGGAGGACGGTGCCCTTTAACTTAGGTCTCAAACAAACTTTTGCTAAAGAATTAATTTCAACTTTTGATTGGATTGTAAATCAAACTTGACACTGCAAACGCTTAATAAAAATATGCATGGGTATGAGGTCTTAATGCTTACAATCATATATTCGTGAAAGGACCAAATATGATTTTAATTTGTGCGCTGGAAGTCACCCATTGAGATGTTCTTGTTAAGAACCGAGTGGTGAATGTGGTCAAATTACATCTTGAACGGCACACATCCTGCATGAAGAGTCAGTCGTCGAACCGAAGGCTCTATCCGTCTCACGAGATTGCCTCGATAATTAAGATTGCAATATTCAGACAAAAGCATTGGGTGTTTATGAGTACACATCTTGAATCCCCGGAGATAGGATTCGTGTTACCGTACTAAACATTTCTATCACTTGTATTCAGAATAACACTTCACGGTCTCCCTGCTCTTAGCCTCTCCATGGCTCGTTCTCTAAGATCCTAGGTACTTGCAGGGATGAAGAACGTGAAATAGACAAAAAAACAACTATTGCCCGTGGTATTGTATTTGTGAAATTTCCTTTTCTAGAATAATGATATAGCTTCATTGTTTTCAATGGCGCTTGAGCAGGTCACCAAAAAAAGTGGAACCCTAGGATCAATGAACACATAGGCCACATAAACAACTCTCCAACTACAGTCTACCAATCCGTTGATCCATCCTCCTTCGCTCGACCACCAAGAATTAAAAGATCATAGGAGGAAAAAATATGAGCCATGGGAACCAATAGCAGCACTGAGTTATGATGGGCACACTCTGAAAGGGGAGTTGAGAGCCTTTTACTAATCATGCATGACTCCATCACCACAATTGGGATGCCATCACTACTGCAGGATGCTGCTAACGCGACACTACAATAATATACCCTTTGACGAAACTGTGTGTGATGCATTAATTGCAATTTGAAAGGACATGCGGTGCCCCCATGTGTGGTTTTGGTAACTAATGTCATTCTCTATGGACTAATGGTTGCATTGAGTTATATTTGAAGGATTTGTTCATAGGCATTTCTTGAAGTCCTTATGTTGGGTTCAATGAGTTTATGAGTTGACCAAGGTGCTATTAAGGAATTATCCAAATATTGGTCATGTGAGTGTTGAGCTTATTGAAAGTATGTCTTGAAGAAGAAGAGTGTGTGATCATTCATGTCTACCTTCAAGACATCATCAAAATGAAGAGAGTGATGTACCTAGGGATCAAGTGATCCCATGGTATGGTAAGCATTGTCCATTACGCTTTGTGTACTGACCCATGATATTCGTGAGAGTTCTTTGTGGGGTTAGGTTGCAGTGTGCAAGTTCAAGTGGAGCATCACGAAGAGATCATCCTTGAAGCTTGCCGTTCATTGTGGTGTCAATGGACTTGAGAAGATGTGCCAAAGAGCGGCTCACCCATAGTAGAGTATGGGGGAGCAAACATCTAGTCTTCATGAGCCAACACAATCAAGAAAGGTGGTCCAACTTGACGGAGTCAAGATCGTCATCATCTAGCTCAAGTGCACTATATGCAAGGCAAAGGTTTGGCCTTGATAGGTTCTCTATTTTACCGGTCTCATGGTGGTAGTTTGGAGACCAGGTTATAGGGTTGATTGCCGTACTATCAAGGAGGGATCTCAAGTGAGTAGCTTGATCGTATCGTTCGTAGAGAGCTCAAACCATTGCATGCTTGCATCATATTTATTGGTTCTTTTTTGGTTTTATCCTAGTGAGATTTGGATCTTATGGTCATCTTCTTGACAAGCTTGAGTTTATCGAAAACGGAGTTCACATGCTTCTTCTATTGCGTTTTCGGTGTTGGAGGTTTTGCCGGTCTTATTCGAGGAAGGGTTCTCACCATTTTCTTATGGGCCTTTTCTAATTTGCCTCTTATTGTTATTTCTATCAGGATTGTGTTAGCCCTTGTTGCTAGCTTTCCAACAAACTTGGTTTCGTTGAATTCGGAGTCCGTTTGCAAAAGTTGTGTCAGTTTTGGTGTCCTTAAAAAAGCTGCAGCGGTATTACCGCTCGTGGGAGCAGTACTACCGCTTGGAGGGGATGTAATTTTTTACTACTTCTCTTGGGAGCGGTACTACCGCGGCTACTTCCGTGGCTACTTCCGCTCCAGACCAAAAACTCGTCTCAAGTCCAGCGGTGGTAGACACGAATGTATTTTTTTAGTACCACTCGCAAGCAGTAGTACCGCTACCCTTTGAGGTAGTACCGCTACCCCTAGCGGTAGTACCGTGAGGACGAGCGGTAGTACTGCTCTGTGCGGGCTGTGAGCATAACGGTTGGATTTTCCCCCACCTATAAAAGGAGGTCTTCTTCCCCAATGAACTTTATCTTTGAGCTCATTTTCTTTGCCCATTGTTGACCTTCTTCAAGCCTGCTATCTCTCAATCCCTCCATGGATTCTTGCTAGGTTTGGGGGGAAAGGAGAGAGGAGATCTAGATCTACATTTCCACCAATCACTTTCTCTTCTATGTGAGGGGAACCCCTTGGATCTAGATCTTGGAGTTCTTGGTGTTCTCCTTCTTGTTCTTCCTCTCATTTCCTCCTAACATTTGTTGCTTTGGTGCGATTTGGGAGAGAAGGACTTCGGCACTCCGTGTGCCCTTGCCATTGCATTTGGTACATAGGTTTGAGTTCTCTACGGTGACACGTGGAAGTTACAAGTTGAGAAGCTTATTACTCTTAGGTGCTTGGTATCCTTGAGCTTGTTCCTCTTGGGTGCTTGGGCGCCCTAGATGGTTGGTGGTGTTCGGAGCTCAATCATTGTTGTGTAAAGCTCTAGGCAAGCGTCGGGGCCTCCAATTAGGTTGTGGAGATCGCCCTGAGCAATTTTACGGGTTCCGATGACCGCCCCCGAGGGTTGCCAAAGTGTATGGGTTCGGTGACCGCTCCCCAAGGGTTGCCATTTGTACGGGTTCGGTGACCGCCTTCAAGGGTCCCTTAGTGGAATCACGACATCTTGCATTGTGCGAGGGCGTGAGGAGATTACGGTGGCCCCAGTGGCTTCTTGGGGAGCATTGTGCCTCCACACCGCTCCAATGGAGATTAGCATCCGCAATGGTGTGAACTTCGGGATACATCGTCATCTCCGCATGCCTCGGTTATCTCTTACCCGAGCCCTTTACTTATGCACTTTACTTTGTGATAGCCATATTGTTTCTTGTCATATATCTTGCTATCACTTTGTTGTTTATCTTGCTTAGCATAAGTTGTTGGTGCACATAGGTGAGCCTAGTTGTTTTACGTTTTGTGCTTGACAAATTAACCGCTATGTTTATTCCGCATTTGTTCAAGCCTAAACCGTAATTATTTTAAAGCGCCTATTCACCCCCCTCTAGGCGACATCCTTGATCTTTCACAAATGATGTTGTAAAAAACTGTCAAAAAAGATGAAAAATATTTGTGATGAATGATACATCAAACAAATTTCAAATTTTAGTTGCGTGTGCGATGAGGGGCATACGGTTGATCCATACGAACTATTTGCGATGAGGCAGAACCACAGAAACGGGCAGCCAGATCAAGGTGTGTGCGATATATGGCATACAGTTCGCTCTAATGAACCGTTTGCGATGATCGAGTTGAACACAAACTATTCGGCGTAACAAGATGTGTGTGATACCCGACAAACAGGTCGATAATCAGAATTGTGTGCGGTCATTATAGACAGCCCATACGGTCTTTTTGGTGAATTGTGTACTCGTTAGGGCACACAGTTCAACAAACCAACCTGTGGGCGATAATGTAGAAGATCTCTATCGAATACGTATTACTAACCGTCTGCGATGAGATTGACAGGATAAACAGAGATAATAAACTAATATAAGTGAACGGAAATAGAGATATATACAGTCTACTTAATTTAGTTCTTCTTCTTGTTGTTGTTGTTGGATGGCCCTACGACATTGTCTTGGCGAGGACGCTTCTTGCCGCTGACCGTTGGCTTTTTATCGCCGCCGCTGTTGTCATAGTTGTTGCTATCGTCGTTGTCCTTCTTGTTCGACCATTCCTCCTCATCATCATCGTCGTCCTCTTCTTCGTCCTTCGACGGCTCCTCGTCCGTCTGGTTATCATCTGACGACTCCAGAGGCGGTATCCCTTCCATGATCCGGATATAATCGAGGTCTGGGCTCGATGTCAAACTCATGGGAGATGCATGGGATGATTCCGATGTTGACCTATCATCGGGTGCCAGACTGCTGGGCGAACTTTCGTCCTCACTGTCGCTCGACATGATGCGGTCGTATAAAAACCATGAGAAAGCGAGATTGCAGAGCGTGTGTAAGTGTGTAGCGCGGCCTGTCGAGGACGGTGAAGATGGTGGACACTTAAGCAGTGTATGCAGAGAAGAGGAAATGCCAATTGAAGTGGGGGTTGACGTATTATCTAACCGCTGTTATAACCAACCGCAATTATTTCTACCCAGTCGCTCCAAATTCCCGGGGTTGCGCAAGACTCCTATTGGCTGATTTCTTTTTTCAGGACAAAAACCAGGAACGAGTTTTGGGATTATGCACCGGTACCAGTACGAATGAAGTAGGACATTTGACAAGCAATACATTGAGCTCTTCTTATTGATGAAGCCATTAATAATCAAACTACAAAGAAAAAGAAAAAAAGACAAAGGAAAATATCTGCACAAATCTTCACATAACATCAATGGCATAGGACCTAGATGTGCATTACTTAGAGCACATCTAGATGTGCTTTAGCAATACTCTCAAACAAAACCCCTAATCATCATTACAAACAGCGCATAGAACATGGCTAATGTGACAACCATAACTACACATGCTAGTTCCTTATTGTCTCTTGCTTTCATCTGTTTCCTATGATTGATTCTTTCTTGCTTCATCATACTGATTGTACATTCTGGATCAGCCAGTTTCTTCTTCAGCTTTATGTTATCTTCTGCAAGCTTGGTGATAACACTCTGAGCCCTGCCATGCCATTCGTGCGGTGGTGCACAAGCCTCATATCCCTTCCAATGTTAAATAGTATTCAGGATGAGCGGTGGCATTAACTCAAGTAAAATGATGAACTTCGCACTAACATCCAAGAGGCAACTGAGAAACCGCCTGCCAATGTCGAATCCCTCCGTGCATACATGCCGAGCGGCAGTGTGCCCGTGCACACAACTCGGCTTTTGGTACTTCTCGGTGGCACAAAACTCGGAGCCAAACTCGTGTTGCGGGAGTCTGAAGTCATGCTATGGATCCGGCGGTAGATCGCTTTCCTGGTGGTGGGGGGGGGGGTCATTCAGGACAGATTCAACAAGGAGGTACTTTGGACATGCTAAAAAAGATCGTGATAGATTGGAACATGACAGGACGATTCGGATCCGTAGTACACCTGCCTTCTGATGACCTTAGGAAAGTGCTCGGCGGCCACCACCATCGTGGCGGCGATACGAGCAGGAGCAGCTGCACCGAAACCATCAGTACCACTCGTCCACATTCCCCTAATGTCAGCGCCACGTGAGGGAATTTGGAAGCTATCTATGGATTTGGGGGAAATGGGAAAGCTATGGGGATAAGCTAACGGTCGGGAACTACTTATGGCACTATATGTTGTATACGTCACACTGTTTATACATGTCGTTTGTGTTAGCTATTACAACTTCACACACGATTTTCGCACCAAGCCGTGTGAGAAGACAACGTAGGTGAGACACGGTTGCCATTACATAATCGTATGTGATGTACTACCCCGTACATATAATTGAGTTACAGAGATACCATGTAAACAACCGCTCTGCGGATATCCATCAAAAAATAAAACAGCCGCTCTGGATATAGAGATGGCGGCGGCGGCCTAGCCAGCGGTTACCGGAAAAGAGCTCAATCCTCGGTCGGTGGGCATTGGCGGTGTCATAGAAGGTCAATCCTTGGTCTACGGTGGGAGATAGGAGGAGCTCAACCATCGAGGTCGCTTTCGGCGTGATTCGAGCACATCCATCGCGGTCGATGGCGGGATAGTGGAGGTCGAACTTCAGGTGGCAGCCGCACTAAGCTTTGCTCCTCGACCCTGCTGTCTCGACGTGCTGCTAATTAATTAAGGTATTCTTTTCGTGAGTGACTTAATTAAGGTGTTCAATTCCTAAGGGTAGTGTTGTACTAGTACTCTGCGTGTAAATTGACTGACCATTAATTTTTGTCATTCACGTCTGGATAACAATATGGAGCACCCTCGGTAATTATGAAAATAAAACCTTGTGATTTATGCATGCATCTTTGGGCAGCAGTTAATCCGTGTATTAATGTTATTGTTTTGCTTTTAATTACCATTCGCATGGTGCAGATGGAACAATCTCAATGGATGAAGAATCGGAGAACCGCAGATTTTATCAGTGGCGTGACAGAGTTCATGAATTTGGCTGAAAGTACAAAGAGGAGAACTGGTGATGCAGATTACATCCTGTGTTCATGTACTGATTGTGCCAATACAGAGTCATGTGAAGTTGCAGATGTCCAGTGGCACTTAGTCTCTCGGGGATTCATGGATAGATATACACGTTGGACCAGACATGGTGAAGAGCAGCTCATGGATGAATATACCCAGGCCGTGAGATGCCAAACCCTGATTAGGGTCACATGGATGTTGAATCCAACATCGGGGCAGAGGCGTCAAGCTACAAATGGAACACCGGAAAGCCGAAACTCCCACTGGAAAACAAAGATGTCGACGCAGATGACGACGATCTTGATATGCCAGATTTTGCTACTATGATCGCACATTTCAAGGGCCAAAAAGGATATGATTGGGTACAAGGATCTGCCAACCATTGATGCGGACTCCAAGAAAGAATTGTATCTAGGTTGCAAAAAGAAATATTCCAAGTTGAGTGCCACCCTGACGCTACTCAAATTTAAAGCAGCAAACGGTCTATCAAACAAGGGTTTCACAGAGATGTTAGGTCTTTTCAAAGAAATTCTTCCGAAATATAATGTGCTCCCCAGAAGCACGAATGCAGCGAAGAAAATTGTTTGCCCATTAGAACTTGAAGTACAAAAGATAGACACTTGTGTGAATGATTGTATATTGTACCGTGGTGAGTACAAAGATTTGCGTGCATGTCCCACATGCAAGCATGCACGATACAAGCGCAGGAGAGCGAAGGACAAGTACAAATCGGACGACGAGATCAATACAGGAATCCCGTTGAAGGTTGTTTGGTACTTGCCTTTAATTTCAAGGTTGAGGCGTTTTTTTGCAAACCTAGAGAGGCAAAGAGGTTGCAGTGGCATCATGATGAGCGAACTGCAGATAAGTATATGAGGCACCCGAAAGATGGGGCTTAGTGGGAATTAATTGACAACAAGTTTGAAGACTTTGCCAAGGATCCTAGAATTATAAGGCTTGGGGAGTGTACTGACGGGATGAATCCTTTTGGCGATATGAGCACTAATCTCAGCACATGGTCGGTGCTTCTGTGCATATATAACCTAGCTCCTTGGTTGTGCATGAAGAAAAAATACATTATGATGTCAATGATTATCCAAGGCCCGAAGCAACCTGGAAATGACATCGACATTTACTTTTAGCTATTGGTAGAAGAACTGCGGACAGTGTGGATAGATGCGCCTGCTGTAAAATGTCATGATGCTTACCGAAAGGAGATTTTTTGATCTACATGCGATGCTCGTGCACAACATTCAAGATATACCAGCATTAGGCAACACATCGGGGCAGAAAACAAAGGGAGATGTAGGGTGTGTCACATGCATGGATAGGACAGCTAGCAGATTTCTTCCCAACTCACGCAAAACTGTGTATTTGCATCATCGTAGGTTCTTACGGAGAAATCACCCATACCGAAAGATGAAAGTTGAATTTGATGGTATGGTAGAGGTAGATGTGGGCCCAAGACTCTATGATGGGGAGGTGGTCCACAACATGGCTAAACAAATTAATGTTGTGCTTGGCAAGAAGCACGCTTTGACGGTGAAACAAACACCCAAGGGTCAAGTGTTTAAGAAAAAATCGGTGTTCTGAAAATTACCTTACTGGGAGATTCTATGTGTACGTCACTGCATCGATGTCATGCACATAGAGAAGAACGTATGTGAAAGCATCCTTGGTACTCTGCTCAAGATTAAAGGTAAAAGAAAGGATGGTGACAGTTCACGGCTCGATATGCTTGTTGATCAATCAAAATGCATGAGTGAAGCAGAAGATGATGACAAAATTCATCAAAGCTCACCAGAGTTAGAATTTCAGTACAAAAGAAGCAACACAGTTCTTCACCTATTTGTTGTCAGTTAAGACACCCTCTTCCTACTCCGCAAACATCAGAAGTCTCGTGGATGTGAGCTCAGGTAAAATTAAGTTGGGACACATGAAGTCACATGGTTGCCATGTAATGTTGACACAAATCCTCCCGGTGGCCATCAGGAATCTGATGGACAAAGATATAAGAAACACACTCATTGATCTTTGTGATTTCTTCAACCAACTATGGCAGAAAGTTGTAGATCCTGAAGAGTTGGATCATATGCAAGATGATATTGCAAGAATATTGTACAACCTAGAGATGTTTACTCCACCGTCATTCTTTGATGTCATGGTCCATCTCACTGTGCACCTTGTCGACGAGATAAAGTATTGTCGTCGTGGAATTGTCACGGTAGATGTGAGGCCAACGCATCTATGCGGTAGCTTGAAGGGGTTGATCGGAATCGAGAGACGCTACACGCAAGACAAAGATTTAGACAGCTTCGGGCCCCGGGAAACATCATCCGGTAACAACCCTACATGCTGTTTGTGGCAAGGTCTCATTATCATCATGAGGGAGTCGCCATCTCTCCGGCTCTCCTAGTTGTGTCTAGACTTAATGATTATTCAACTTGTCCCTCTTGGGGTGCCCTGCCCCTCCTTATATAAGCTGAAGAGGCGGGTTACATGTAGAGTCCAACTCGGACTTAAGACTTTAACTATTCTAACTTCTCTTCTCGGGCTTCTCCTCATGGACTTCTCACCATGGGCTTCTTAATGTCTTGGGCTTCTTAACTATCTGGCTTAACTGCCATGCTTAACTGTCTTTCTTAAACATTCCGCCGGCTTATAGTAAATAATCTGTCGGCTTACAATCTGTCAGCTTAACATCTGGCTTAAACAATCTGCCGGCTTACAGTAAATAATCTGCCGGCTTACAATCCGCCACCTTAACATCTGGCTTAAACAATCTGCCGGCTTACAGTAAATAATCTGCCGGCTTACAATCTGCTAGCTTACCAATGAAATACCAAGTCCCAGCCGGGTCATATCTCTGGCCGGGTCATACCGCGGGGTATATCCCCGACATTAGCCCACAGTTTAATTTGGATTTATCCATGTTAAACTGATCTTGTAAACAAAATGCAAGAACAATTTTAACAGTTTATGCTCCGGGTTAAATATCTTTGTAAGTGAGCATCTGATCATCCTTAACTCCTTGTTATTTCCTTTTTTGAAAATCCGGGTCAATAAGTCAACTTCATAATCAATTTGCTGACGTTGGTTTCTCATAGAGAAACACTGTAAAGAATACTTCATTTGACTCAGCTCCCAATGCTTAAAAATATTGGTCTTGAAATACTCATGTGACCTTCAACCGGCTTAAAGATGAAAAAACTTGCCGAGTTATAAATAGATGATGCCGAGTCATAATTGTTGCCAATGCCGGATCAAAACTAAGAATTTTGAAGATTTCTCTCCCTGATATCCATATTACCTGTAGCCCCCAAGTCTTAAGCAGAACAAAGTGATGACTTAAGACTTGCTTCAACATAAATATTACCACTTTGAAGAAATCCATGTTGTTCATCTTAATCACTAGTTAGAACTGAGTATTCCACATATGTAGCCCCCAATGACGGGTTGTCATGCTTGCAGCAACCTGGGACTTTGTAATTGCCTTATACTCATAAAAACTTCAACCAATGTAGGCCCCAAGGGCCGGGTCATTATGCAATAATGAGTAGGGACTTTGTACATATGATCATGTAGATTTGAGCAGCAACGTGTAGCCCCAAGGGTTGGCTCAGTAAGATAATATTGAGCTAGGACTTTGTATATACTTCTTTGAAAAGAACATCTTATGATGCAACCCCCATCATGGGGCTTGAACCCACGTCCACAATGGTTAAGAGCTTTGTGCTTTACCAACCGAGTAGTGGACCCTTCAATATAATGGATTAAAACTTGTGTACCTTGAATTGTTGACAGAAGCAATTGGTAGCCCCCAAGGGCCGGCTCATTACAATGTGATGAGTCGGGTCTTCAATAAAATGAGCAAAAAATGACTTTGCATTAGCCCCCAAGTGCCATGGTGCATGCTGGCAGTGACACGGGACTTGTATATTTGATGTAATCATGACTTGAATAATGTAGCCCCCAAGTGCCGGGTTGTAAGCCTGCACCGACTTGGGACTATTCCTTCCATTGTAGAATACATCATATCCATTGATAAAATAATAGCCATTGCGCTAAAGCGACTTTGAAAACCTCAATCATAATACTGATTATTGATAACCATAATAAAAATCCAGCCATGTTGGCTATTAAAGATTTGAATAATATAACCCGGTTTGAAAACCGGTTCCTGTGATATTTGATCACACTGTTGGTTTACCAAGCCAATGTAGTAAGGGTGATAACCCAAAATTTGAGCACTGGTAATTATCAGAGATTGCCGGCTTATAAACAAAGCCGGGCCGGGTTAATAAACACCGGATATTATCTTTATCTCATACTGGCGACTTATAGTCGAAAGCTAGGCCGGATTAATAAACACCGGTGATTTATAATCATAAAGCTTTATAAGCCTTATCAAATAAACCTCAAAAAGAAAGAAACTGGCAAATAAAAAACCAACGTGAAACGAGGCTTTTCATGGGCTGCCAGGCCAAAAAATGAGGCTTTTCATGGGCTGCCAGGCCACTGAGTTAAACCGTTTTACAAACCTTATAAGATGGACCTCACATAACCAATCATCGTTTTAACTTTGACAAGTTCAGGGTCTGCATAAGATTGACTTTTCAAACGTTCGGCGGGTCATTCCAGGATTACCTGGGCGGAGTGGCTTACTTAAAAAGGCAGGATAACCCGGGGTTTTAGGTGAATACACCTAGCTTCCAAGCATGGCTTTTAAGCCTATTACAAGGGTTGTAAAAACTCTTTGTTCTTTAGAAAAAAAGAGCCCCCAAGCAATATTTTGATCTGTGCTCAATGGGCACCTATGTTTGAGTTGTGCTTTTGCAACAGACTCTCTTTGGTCCCTTTTAACCTTGGCAGCAAGGCCCCAAGTTTTCTTGTAAGAATGGCATATAAACCGAATTAAAGGGTAATCATAGCTTCGCTTTAATGAGCAGGAAGCCCCCATGTGATCAATAATATGATAAGCCAATAAAGCGGGGTACCCATGTTTGAACCGCGCATCGTGGCAATAGGTCTCTTCGGCAACCTTTAACTTTTTGCAAGAGATAAATTCTTCTTGAACCGGATATTGAGAGCTTCAGAGCTTTGTGGGAGACAAATTTTCCCTTGAGCCGGATTTTGAACCGGATTTGAGAGCTTCAAAGCTTTGTGGTAGATAAATTTCCCTTGAACCGGTTTTAGAGTCGGATATTAAGAGCTTCAGTGCTTTGTGGGAGAGATATGTCTCTTGAGCTGGATTTTAAACCAGAATTTTCATTTTGAGCCGACAATTTTCTGTCGGCCTTTAAATTTTCACCAATATGGCGGTAGCCTCCGGAACCGGGTTATCTTTCCCTCCATCGTCCTGGGGTTCTTGAATTTGCTGAAAGTGGTAAGATTTGCTGAGTCATGTCATCGTAGCCCCCGAGTCTTAAGACTACTCGAAGAATTGGCTTGAGACTCTCCATTCTTGACCATAGCATAAAAGGTGTATTATTGGCGTTGATAACGCGATGTGAATCAACAGAAGGTTGAGGTGACTGCAACGGGTTATAAATGATCCTATATGAGCTGTGTCAGCAACTCGGCCAATGGTTCATCCCAATCGGCTGTTTTGAAGTTAACCAAACTGTAGTGGCGGCGACTTGTGCGCCTATCCATTAAGTCATCCAATATAGGCTGAGAATATGGTATGATTTGCTCCATTATTATTTGAATAGACCGGACTGAGGGGCGACAACTTGCACACGTTTGTTGGTAACTTGTGCAATCGGGTATAACCTTGATGTATTGATGGAAATCAGTCTGCAAGGGTGGCGACTTAAGCGCTTCTTGGCGGTGAATAATTGTCCTGATGCATTTGAATCACAGATGATCTTGTTGTCTCTACCGTGACATGGAACCATTGTCCTGTGTATAAAAATATTAAAGGGAGAATAATTGTTCTCGAAGTAATTTAACATGCATTGATAATATAAATAAAGTGGATAGCACCTGGCATTTCCCTGGGACCTCGAACCAGTCATATATGTTGGTAGTGAGATGCAGAGGCTGCAGCAGCTCAGAATAGACCCACTGAGTCTTTTTCCAGCACCTGGCTGCTTGACGTCTCGTCCAATCCAATTTGCTCTTATCTCTTTCTTTTCTCTGACACGTGAGCACACGGGAGTAAAGGCCTGGGCGGCTCACGGCCATATCTAGCTCGTGGAACGGTGGAAGTGACACGAATGCGAGCAGGCCATGGCAGTGGAGGCGACTTGATGGAGGCGCAGACATGCCACAACAGGGCGGTGATACGTCCATTTTGCATCATGCTTGTATATCGATATTTATTGCATTATGGGCTGTTATTACACATTATGTCACAATGATTATGCCTATTCTCTCTTATGTTACAAGGTTTACATGAAGAGGGGGAATGCCGGCAGCAGGAATTCTGGGCTGGAAAAGGAGCAAATGTTAGAGACCTATTCTGCACATCTCCAAAAGTCCTGAAACTTCACGGGAGCATGTTTCCGAATATATAAAAAATAGTGGGCGAAAGAAGTACCAGAGGGGGGCCACCCACCGTCCACGAGGGTGGGGGGCGCGCCCCCAGCCTCGTGGGCCCCCTGGTGGCCCTCCGATGCCCATCTTTGGCTATATGGAGTCTTTCGTTGAGGAAAAAATCATAAGCAAGCTTACGGGACGAAACTCCGCCGCCACGAGGCGGAATCTTGGCGGAACCAATCTAGGGCTCCGGCGGAGCTGTTCTGCCAGGGAAACTTCCCTCCGGGAGGGGAAAATCATCACCATCGTCATCACCAATGATCCTCTCACCGGGAGGGGGTCAATCTCCATCAACATCTTCACCAGCACCATCTCATCTCAAACCCTAGTTCATCTCTTGTATCCAATCTTTGTATCCAAACCTCAGATTGGTACCTGTGGGTTGCTAGTAGTGTTGATTACTCCTTGTAGTTGATGCTAGTTGGTTTACTTGGTGGAAGATCATATGTTCAGATCCATTATGCACATTATTACCCCTCTGATTATGAACATGAGTATGATTTGTGAGTAGTTATGTTTGTACCTGAGGACATGGGAGAAGTCTTGCTATTAGTAGTCATGTGAATTTGGTATTCGTTCGATATTTTGATGAGATGTATGTTGTCATCCCTCTAGTGGTCTCATGTGAACGTCGGCTACATGACACTTCACCATTGTTTGGGCCTAGAGAGAGGCATTGGGAAGTAATAAGCAGATGATGGGTTGCTAGAGTGACAGAAGCTTAAACCCTAGTTTATGCGTTGCTTCGTAAGGGGCTAATTTGGACCCATTTGTTTCATGCTATGGTTAGGTTTACCTTAATACTTCTGTTGTAGTTGCGGATGCTTGCAATAGGGGTTAATCATAAGTGCGATGCTTGTCCAAGTAAGGGCAGTACCCAAGCACCGGTCCACCGACATATCAAATTATCAAAGTACTGAACGCGAATCATATGAATGTGATGAAAACTAGCTTGACGATAATTCCCATGTGTCCTCGGGAGCGCTTTCCTTTATATAAGAGTTTGTCCAGGCTTTTCCTTTGCTACAAAAAGGATTGGGCCATCTTTCTGCACCTTATTTACTTGCCTTACTTGTTACTCGTTACAAATTACCTTATCTCAAAACTATATGTTACCGATAATTTCAGTGCTTGCAGAGAATACCTTGCTGAAAACTGCCTATCATTTCCTTCTGCTCCTTGTTGGGTTCGACACTCTTATCGAAAAGGCTACGATAGATCCCCTACACTTGTGGGTCATCAAGACTATTTTCTGGCGCCATTGCCGGGGAGTGAAGCGCCTTTGGTTGGTGGAATTTGGTAAGGAAAAATTTATATAGTGTTCTGAAATTTAATGTCACTTGTTACTATGGAACATAAACCTTTGAGGGGCTTTCTCGGGGTATCTTCAACCCGACCAGTAGAGCAAAGAGTTGCTCCTCAACCTACTGAACCTACTAAAAATGTTTACTTTGAAATTCCTTCGGGTATGATAGAGAAACTGCTAGCTAATCCTTTCACAGGTGATGGAACATTACATCACGATTTGCACATAATCTATGTGGATGAAGTTTGTGGATTATTTAAGCTTGTAGGTATGCCCGAGGATGTTATCAAGAAGAAGGTCTTCCCTTTATCTTTGAAGGGAGATGCATTGACATGGTTGAGGCTATGTGATGATATTGGATCATGGAACTACCAACGATTGAAATTGGAATTTCATCAGAAGTTTTATCCTATGCATCTTGTTCATCGTGATCGTAATTATATATATATATATATATATATATATATATAATTTTTGGCCTCACGAAGGAGAAAGCATCGCTCAAGCTTGGGGGAGGCTTAAGTCAATGTTATATTCATTCCCCAATCATGAGCTCTCAAAAGAAATGATTATTCAAAAAATTTACGCTCGGCTTTCTCTCAGTAATCGCTCCATGCTCGATACTTCTTGTACTGGATCTTTTATGATGAAGACTATTGAATTCAGATGGGATTTATTGGAAAGAATTAAACGCAACTCTGAAGATTGGGACCCCGATGAAGGTAAGGAGTGAGGTATAACACCTAAGTTTGATTGTTTTAAATCTTTTATGGATACCGATGCTTTCCGTGAATTTAGCACTAAATATGGACTTGACTCTGAGATAGTAGCTTCTTTCTGTGAATCCTTTGCTACTCATGTTGATATCCCTAAGGAGAAGTGGTTTAAATATAATCCTCCCATTGAAGTAAAAGTAGTTGCACCTGTTAAAGTTGAAGAAAAGACTATCACTTATAATGATCTTGTTGTTCCTACTGCTTATATTGAGAAACCACCTTTCCCTATTAGAATAAAGAATCATGCTAAAGCTTCAACTGTGGTCAACAAAAGTAATATTAAGACACCCAAACCCCCTGAGCAAATTAAAGTTGAACCTAGTGTTGCTATGGTTAAATATCTCTTGGCCGATAATATTGATGGGCATGTTATTTACTTCTGCAATGAATCTGCTAGAATTGCTAGACCAGATACTAAAAATAAACATAGTCCTGTTGTAGGCATGCCTGTTATTTCTGTTAAAATAGGAGATCATTGCTATCATGGCTTATATGATATGGGTGCTAGTGCAAGTGCAATACCTCATTCCTTATACAAAGAAATTATGTATGATATTACACATGCTGAGATAGAAGAGATAGATGTTACAATTAAGCTTGCCAATGGAGATACTATTTCACCAGTTGGGATTGTTAGAGATGTTGAAGTCTTGTGTGGGAAAGTTAAATATCCTGCTGATTTTCTTGTTCTTGGTTCCCCACAAGATGACTTTTTTCCCATTATATTTGGTAGACCCTTCTTGAATACTGTTAATGCTAAGATAGACTGCAATAAGGATATTGTTTCTGTTGGTTTAGGGGATATGTCTCATGAGTTTAATTTTGCTAAATTTCGTAGACAACCCCATGATAAAGAATTGCCTAGTAAAGATGAAATTATTGGTCTTGCTTCTATTGCCATGCCTCCTACTGATCCTTTAGAACAATATTTGCTAGACCATGAAAATGATATGTTTATGAATGAAAGAAGGGAAATAGATGAAGTATTCTTTAAACAGGGACCTATTTTGAAACACAACTTGCCTGTTGAAATCCTAGGGGATCCTCCTCCACCTAAGGGTGATCCCATGTTTGAGCTTAAACCTTTACCTGATACTCTCAAATATGCTTATCTTGATGAGAAAGAGATATATCCTGTTATTATTAGTGCTAACCTTTCAGAGCATGAAGAAAAGAAATTATTGAAAACTCTAAAGAAGCACCGTGCTGCTATTGGATATACTCTTGATGATCTTAAGGGCATTAGTCCCACTCTCTGCGAGCACAAAATAAAATTGGAGAAGGATGCTAAACCGGTTGTTGATCACTAACGACGGTTAAATCCTAAGATGAAAGAAGTAGTAAGAAAAGAAATACTAAAGCTTCTTGAGGCAGGTATACTTTATCCCGTTGCTGATAGTCAGTGGGTAAGTCCTGTCCATTGTGTCCCTAAGAAGGGAGGTACTACTGTTGTTCCTAATGATAAAGATGAATTGATCCCATAAAGAATTGTTACAGGTTATAGAATGGTAATTGATTTCCGCAAATTAAATAAAGCTACTAAAAAGGATCATTACCCTTTACCTTTTATTGATCAAATGCTAGAAAGATTATCCAAGCATACACATTTTTGTTTTCTAGATGGTTATTCTGGTTTCTCTCAAATACCCGTGTCAAAAGGGGATCAAGAAAAGACAACTTTTACTTGCCCTTTCAGTAGCTTTGCTTATAGACGTATGCCTTTTGGTTTATGTAATGCACCTGCTACCTTTCAAAGATGTATAACTGCTATATTCTCTGACTTTTGTGAAAAGATTGTTGAGGTATTCATGGATGATTTCTCTGTTTATGGGTCTTCTTGTGATGATTGCTTAAGCAACCTTGATCGATTTTTGCAGAGATGTGAAGAAACTAATCTTGTTTTCAATTGGGAGATGTGCCACTTTATGGTTAATGAAGGTATTGTCTTGGGGCATAAAATTTCTGAAAGAGGTATTGAAGTTGATAAAGCTAAAGTTGATGCTATTGAAAAGATGCTGTGTCCTAAGGACATTAAAGGTATAACAAGTTTCCTTGGTCATGCCGGTTTTTATAGGAGGTTCATTAAGGACTTCTCTAAAATCCCTCGGCCTCTGACTAATCTCTTACAAAAAGATGCCCCTTTTGTCTTTGATGATGACTGTGTAGAAGCATTTGAAATACTTAAGAAAGCTTTGGTTTCTGCACCTATTGTTCAACCACCTGATTGGAATCTACCATTTGAAATTATGTGTGATGCTAGTGACTATGCTGTAGGGGCTGTTCTAGGACAAAGAGTTGATAAGAAACTAAATGTTATTCAATATGCTAGTAAAACTTTAGACAGTGCCCAAAGAAATTATGCTACTACTGAAGAAGAATTTTTAGCAGTTGTATTTGCTTGTGATAAGTTCAGACCTTATATTGTTGATTCTAAAGTAAAAGTTCACACTGATCACGCTGCTATTAAATATCTTATGGAAAAGAAAGATGCTAAACCTAGACTTATTAGATGGGTTCTCTTGCTACAAGAATTTGATTTGCACATTATTGATAGAAAGGGAGCTGAGAACCCAGTTGCAGAAAACTTGTCTAGGTTAGAAAATGTTCTTGATGACCCACTACCTATTTATGATAGCTTTCCTGATGAACAATTAGCTGTCATAAATGCTTCTCGTACTGCTCCATGGTATGCTAATTATGCTAATTACATTGTTGCTAAATTCATACCACCTAGTTTCACATACTAGCAAAAGAAAAAGTTCTTCTATGATTTAAGACATTACTTCTGGGATGACACACATCTTTATAAAGAAGGAGTAGATGGTGTCAGGGATATACCCCGTGGTGTAACCCGCCGGATGTATGACTCGGCTGGTGTATGTCGACTCACTGGTGACCCGCCCGGAGCTTGGCGACTCAAGAGTGACCCGCCCGGTCTTGGTGATTCATTAGTAACCCGGTGGGCAGGTCAGACGGACGACAAGGCCCAAGGCCCAGAAGGCCGACTCACATTTATGGTGGGCTGGCTTAAGAGGAAAGCATAAGGAATATTCCCTTACAAAGGAAGCAAGACTAGGACTCCACTTGTAATAGAGTAATCCTAATCCTACTAGGACTAGTCATGTAACACCCCCCTTCAACATATATAAGGAGGGGCAGGGCACCCCAAGGGGGAGAAGAAAAATAATGGCTAAGGCTAGACAGAACTAGGAGAGCCGGTTTACGGCGACTCTCTCATGAGCATAATGAGATCTAGCCACAAACAACATGTAGGGCTATTACCAGATGATGTTTCCCGGGGCCCGAAGCTGTCTAAATCCTTATCTTGTGTTGCATCTCTCGATTCCGCTCAACCCCTCTCAAGCTAATACAAAGATGCGTTGGCCTCACGACTAAGTCCTCACACTAGGACATCCGCCGTGACAATTCCACGATAGTTGGCGCCCACCGTGGGGCTCGTGCACGGTGGTGTTGAGTTCTTGGAGGGATCTTTCCCAAGGTTTTGAGGAGCTCATGATCATTCAGATGAAGAAAGATTCAGTATGGAAGGATTCACATCAACTACAAGTTCGTCCGTCAAGATCAAAAGAAGTTTTCAGCGGTGGCATATACAAAATTCGGATACAAAAGAAATTAGGGTTATGATCTATTCATAGCCACGAGTTGCGAGTACAACTCATCGAGATCGAGACGAAGACAAGCGTACTGCGACAATCAACCGAATCTGTCAGCAATTTCCACTGTAGGTTTGGTGATCGAATCCGATTGTTACTACATCCACAAGCCGCGATCCAATCGGCTGAGCTGTTGCCATTCCACGAAGAGAAGTCCCAAGCTACAAGCCCCGATGGAATCAATTGTAGTAGCTCCTACTGCTACTTTAGGCATGGAGGACAGGTCAAACAAAGAATGACTTGGACGAATTCGCATTGAGCTGCTGCCTCTACGCCACGCCTGGCTACCAGACCACGACCGCCTCCACCTCGCTTTGAGTCGCCGCCGCTGCAGGCGTGAGTAAGCTTCCCGCTGCTATTCCCTAGCATGATGATGGGAGACTGCAAATCAATTGGCAAGTGCTTCTGTACGACCAGGCACATATTAATCAAACAAATAATACTGGTCATATCAAGCAAAAGACTAGGATGGTATATACTATTTCTCAATGGCCAGAGCTACGTTCGTTGGGCTTGCAAGATTTAGATGGAAGAAAAGTCAAAGTAGGAAAAAGGGTCACTACCCGGAAGGGAACACGGACGTGAGACAATGGATCCAGCCATGACCCGGAAGCGGACGTCTCTGATATGTCTCCGTCGTATCTACTTTTCCAAACACTTTTGCCATTGTTTTGGACTCTAACTTGCATGATTTGAATGGAACTAACCCGGATTGATGATGTTTTCAGCAGAATTACCATGGTGTTATTTATGTGCAGAAACAAACGTTCTCGGAATGACCTGAAACTTCACGGAGCCATTTTTCAGAAAATAAGAAAAATACCTGCAAAATATGAAGGCCAAGGGGCCCACCACCTCTCCACGAGGGTGGGGGCGCGCATGCCCCCCTAGGGCACGCCCCCCTACCTTGTGGGCCCCCTGTTGCCTCTCCGACTCCAACTCCAACTCCATATATTGAGTTTCGGGGAGAAAAAAATAAGAGAGAAGAAATCATCGCGTTTTACGATACGGAGCCGCCGCCATGCCCTAAAACCTCTCGGGAGGGCTGATCTTGAGTCCGTTCGGGGCTCCGGAGAGGGGAATCCGTCGCCATCGTCATCATCAACCATCCTCCATCACCAATTTCATGATGCTCACCGCCGTGCGTGAGTAATTCCATCGTAGGCTTGCTGGACGGTGATGGGTTGGATGGGATCTATCATGCAATCGAGTTAGTTTTGTGATCCCTAGTGTCCACTATGTTCTGAGATTGATGTTGCTATGACTTTGCTACACTTAATGCTTGTCACTAGCATAATAGGTGACTATAGACTTGCAAGATAGGATCAAGAACACTCATATATTGATGAAAACATAATAGGTTCAGATCTGAAATCATGGCACTCGGACCTGTTATGATCCGTTAACCCCGAAGTGACAATAATCGGGATACTTACCGGTGATGACCGTAGTTTGAGGAGTTTTTCCTACCTTGCTAATCTTGCCTTACACATTATGACATCTTTTAGTAGCACATCACCGCAGGCTCAAGTATTTTTCAGAGCTTAGCAAGGCAAGATTATGGGAAGGAAAAACTCGAAGCGGCCTTATCAAAAGTATTTAGTGGTGATATGATAGGCTGAGGAAAGTTCAAGAGCCGAGGAGAAACAATAAGTGCAGAATAGACAGAGAAAGAAAAGAAGGAACCCATTGTAGAAGAAACAACTGACCAAAGAATTTGATCAGTGAGCAGTACTAGGTCCAAATAAGTTAAAAGTGTCCCACGTGAAGCACCAAGAACTGTTCAGCTCCATAGTTATTTGATGGCATTCAAAGCCTCCACCTTCGTTATGGTCTCATGAGTGCCGCCTTATCTCTAATGGAGAGGGTGGCTAAAATACCATTGAAGTTACCAAAGGTTATTCACAGATGCGAATCTTTCATTGTCTAAATAAATCAGGTGATGTCCATCCAAATTTGTTTTATTAACACTGATTGTTTTCATCAAAGAACAATTACTTGGTCTATGATATTTTTTCACAGGACCATTATTCCTTACAAAAAGGTGTCGCAAAAAGGGAGTCGGCAAATATTATTTTTGCACTAGTGCTCATCCTGCGCAAGTTGCCACCCCCGCTACATCAACACACGTGACTGACTTATTTTCCGTGTCCATGGCCAACTTTCCTGTGTCCGTGCCGTTTCCAATGCCGCGGCCGACTCTCTCGTCCACACTGGCTTACAACGCCGCTGCCGACTCTCCCCATCCGCACCGGCTTACAACACCGCGGCCGACTTGGCCGTGATTAATTTCAGCGTCACCGTGGTGATCATCAACTCCGCGGTGGATAATTTCTAGCTTAACATATCAGGTGAAATCCATCCAATATATTTTTACATTATATATTGATTTCTTTAAAAGAGCAATTACGCTGGCTTGCAAGTTCTCCAATGCAGGACAAGTTATATCACTAAGTTGTTGAAGGACTCATACTGTTTGTACCACGGTCAAATATGGAGAATCTCAAGACAACTCCTCGAGTCGTCTTAAGACTCGGGGCGTACAATGGCATGACTCGGCAAAATTGGCCAATATCAATAATCAAGAACTCCGGGTCATTGGAGGAAAAATAACCCGGCCCCGGAGACTACTGCTATATTGATAAGAATTTAAAGTTCGTCAGAAAATTTTCGGTTCAAAATGAAGAATGCTGGTTTAAAATCCGGCTCAAGGTAAGCCTGTCTCCTACAAAACTTCGAAGCTCTCAATATCTGGTTTGAAATTCTGATTTAAAATGAATTCATCTCTCGCAAGTTCGAGTCCTCAAAAAAAATTACAGGGACCAAAGAGAGTTTGTTGCACAACACAACTCAAACATAGGCACCCGGCGAGCACAACTCAGAAATATATCACTTGGGGGCTTCCTGCTCATTGAGTGAAGCTATGTGTCGGTGTCCAAACCGGCGGATCTCAGGTAGGGGGTCCCGAGTTGTGCGTCTAGGCCGGATGGTAACAGGAGGCAGGGAACACGATGTTTTACCGAGGTTCGGGCCCTCTTGATGGAGGTAAAACCCTACGTCCTGCTTGATTAATATTGATGATATGGGTAGTACAAGAGTAGATCTACCACGAGATCAGAGAGGCTAAACCCTAGAAACTAGCCTATGGTATGATTGTATGTTATGGTTATTGTCCTACGGACTAAAACCCTTTGGTTTATATAGACACCAGAGAGGGTTAGGGTTACACAAGGTCGGTTACAAAGGAGGAGATATCCATATCCGTATTGCCTAGCTTGCCTTCCACGCCAAGTAGAGTCCCATCCGGACACGAGACGAAGTCTTCAATCTTGTATCTTCATAGTCTAACAGTCCGGCCAATGGAGATAGTCCGGCTGTTCGGAGACCCCCTAATCCAGGACTCCCTCAGTAGCCCCTGAACCAGGTTTCAATGACGATGAGTCCGGGCACAGTATTGTCTTCGGCATTGCAAGGCGGGTTCCTTCTCCGAATACATCACAGAAGAATTTGAATACGAGGATAGTGTCTGACCCTGCAAAATAAATTCCACATTCCACTGTAGAGAGAATAATATTTTTGCAGATCTAATTTGCTGGCTTGTCTTGGCAGCATGACGTTACATCATGGCCCGGTGATTATTCGAACCGTTTCTTTTAACCAGCCCCGCACATAACGCGAGGCCGTTTTTCGACACGTCTTGTCAAAGCAGAGATCGTGTCCCCTTATTACGGGATTCTCATCAATACGGGCGTGGGTAACCCAACCGTGTCTAGGACTCCTAGATTATAGGCAAGTCCTAAACGGCTACGAAGAGGACGCTTGATATTCACCCTCTTTATAAAGGGACAAGGTTTTCACTTTTTCCCTCTCGTGCTCAATCGAACCCTTCCTTCGCCTCGAGTTCTAACACCCAAAGCATAGGTTAGGTTCTTCGGATCTTCAATCATGTCCGGATCCAGCCTTCAAGGCCAATGGATGCCCTCCTCTGTTACGGAAGAGGACATTAAGAAGTTGAGGGAGGCCAGATACCTGACCGCCGAGGTTTCGCATCGGTTGCCTGCTCGAGGGCAGATCGTCCCTACTCCCGAACCCAACGAGAACGTCGTGTTCGTCTCCCACTTCCTTCGAGGTCTAGGACTCACTCTGGATCCCTTTGTCCGGGGTTTGATGTTCTATTACGGGCTAGATTTTCATGATCTAGCTCCGGACTCCTTTCTCCACATCTCGACATTTATCGTCGTGTGTGAGGCCTTCCTCCGCATTACCCCTCACTTCGGCTTCTGGCTCAAGACCTTTGAAGTGAAGCCGAAGGTGATCGAGGGGCAACATGCAGCGTGCAGAGGTGCATTAATAGGCAAGATGGCAGGAGCTCCATGGCCGAATGGTTCCTTTCCAGAGGTGTCCGAATTATGGCAGCGAGAGTGGTTTTATGTCACAGCTCCCAGAAGTGCCATGTGGGCGGCTGCCCCCGCTTTCCGCTCAGGCCCCCCACCACAACTGATGTCATGGATTAGCAGAGGTCTGAGCTGGGGTCCAGCCAAGGACGTGCCTATACTGCAAAGCCGCATCCGAGATCTCTTCGAGGGAGATTTTAATTTGGTTGCGGTAATACAAGTTATGCTGGTTCGTCAAGTCCAGCCTTGCAAATGCCGTCCCCTTCGCTTGTGGGAGTTCAACCCAGAAAGACCGCGTGCCATTCAAAGTTTCCTCGGCCTGACGCATGAGGAGATGTACAAATTATTCTTCTTTCCTCAAATAGAGTGTCCGGATACTACCGAGGACGTGGGCCTGAGCAGTAACCGCACCGCCGAACAAGTAAGAAATCCTCTAGCCGAACACACTGTCTTTTATTCATCACGAAGTTATTCTTGAGAGTTCGTTCTTTGACCAGGACTGGCTAACAAAGGCGAAGATGATTTGGTGTTTGGCCCCCTCCTTGAAGGTTTGGAAAATCCGGTCTTGGAAAAAGATGCTCGAGCACGCACCTTGCCCGGAACCTTCGAAGGAAGATACAGGGGGATAATACGGGCGGACGCGGGCCCCCATCGCTGCCAGTTCCAACCAAGGGAATGAGCGCCTCCATGAAGGAGGGTGACCGGGGGAGGAAAAGGACTGCTTCCGATGATCCGGAAGCCGAGGCCTCCAAACGGGAGAAGAAGTCTCCCACAGAGGGTCCTGCCTCGGGGGGTGCTTTTGCCGCACAAAGTCCGCGGGGGGATCAGCCCTCCAACAAGTCGTAAGTGATCCAAAATACTTTAATAGTAAAGGTATGCTATCTTTTTTCTGAGAAAATAACCACCGCATATATCTTGCAGTTCGGGCCTTAGCCCCTACCAGCTGAGCTCGCCTTCGGGGGATCATCTTCCAGTGATGATGGAGAGCGAAACGCCTCCCCCGGACTCCTCCGCTCAAGAAGCGGGCGACCCCGAAGTGTCGTCACGGAGGGCCTGTCCGGATCCGGTGAGGCCACAAGATAATCCCATAGACCCCCGAAGTCCCCAGCGCCCGGCTCCCGAAGAGAGCGGACAAAAGAGTCCAGCACCGTCTGGTAAGCGGTCGGACGTTCTAAGGGAGTTGGTGGGGCGAGCGGCCGTCTCAGAAGAACACCGTACATTGATGGGTACGGTGATGGAGAGAATTTCGTCCGCCGAACGCGGATTACATGAAGCCTTTATGAGTCTACTAACAGGCTTTGAGGTACATGAGATATACGTGATAGTACTGCACATGTTAGGTGTGCCCTGTGTAGGTAGTAGCCCTTGAGACTCTGTTTGTCATCGAGAACGGCGGCGAACAAAGGATCATAGTCCCAGGCAATAACCAGACTGCCTTTATGTGCAGGCAGTGGAAGCTCCGGTGGCTAGCTGGACTAGTGAGTTTTCCAAATTAAACCGGAAACTGGATGCGGCAGACGCCGACATCGAGCTTGTTAACAAGAGGCTTGACGAGGCACAGGGTAAGTGTTATTATCTGGTGAACGCCACATAGTAAGAGCAGCGTGATGCGAGTATCTTTAATATGTTGTGACTGCAGATGGAGCTACCACCGTGGAAACCTTGCGGGCAGAACTTGCCCGAGCCAAGGAACAAGCGAGGATTAGCAATGCGGCTGCTTTGAAGGCGGACGAAGAGTTGAAAGCCGAGAAGGCCACGCATTGCGAGAGCCAAGATAAAATGGCCAAGATGGCCATAGAATTAAAAGACACTGCCGACCATTGCCAGGTCCTTGAAAAAGAAAACCAGGCGAAGGCAACGGACCATGAGAAGGTCACGATGGCGGACAAAGACACCCGCTCTGCTATGAGAGCAAAGAAGGAGGAGCTACGGGAAGCCGGGGATATTGCGGCTGGGAAGCCCTTCATGCTGCGGAGGAAGTTCGGAGATCCATGGTATGCCCCTCTGGATCGGCTGTGGAGTTCGGCAGATGCGTATATGGACTTGGCGGCGAGCGCTGCTGATGCGGCCAAGTACTTCCAGGGTCAAACAGATCATGAAGTGGACAAGCTGTTCTGGTCGCAATTCAACGTTCTAGAGCGTTCGCTTTCATTGACTGACTAGCCAGCTAAATGGGCCGAACTAAATAGGTTGTCCGGACTCGCCATGAGGTCTGTTGTGGATCAGTTATGGCCGGAAGAGCCAAAGCCGAACAGCTATTTTAGCTTAGTGCAGCAGGTCCTTGGTGCGGTGCCGCTCATTGATGCGATGAAGAGGTCGGCGTGCATAGGAGGCTCACGGATGTCCCTTGCCCGTGTTAAAGCATACTGGGAAGAGATGGATGCTACCGTTGTTGCGGCGCAGGGTTCGGCCATAGGCCGAGTGGCTGCCGAGCACTATTTCGAGGATGTTCTCGAGGGTGCTCGTTTGATAGAGGCCCAGTGCTCGAAGCGCATATAATGCGAAGGTGCTCGCAAAAAATGTTGTTCACACTTTACCCAACGTCTTGGTCCTATTAAGGAGGTGATAGCACAGTGAACGAGGCAACCGAACTATAATGCTTTAACACTTTCACTTAGCCATATGAGTTTGACAGTGGGGCTACTAGATAGCCCCTGGTGGCTCCGCACTCTCCGATCTCGGGGTGCATACATGCCTGGCCGGGAAACGACCCTTCGTTAAGGCGGAGGAATTCGAACATCCCTATAGGTCATCGAGTGGTTGACCAGTCTCACGCTATATCATGACAGTCAGTTTTCGGCTTTCTCTACTGAGGTGCTCGTCCGGATGAACTAGGGCACAATCGCAATAGTTCTCCTGGTGCTGCCTTAGCCGGTAAAGCGGAACGTAAGGCACCAAAACACAGGAGCCGGGCAAACCCAACATTTGACCAAAGACAATGATTCGGAGCTGATGCATATAAGGCCAAACTCGCGACGCCGAACACTCCCTAAGGTATTCGGTCTTTATGGTATAAACCGGGCCTAAATAGTGCCCTTTGTAAGAAGCCCCTTGTGTCCAGGTACGTGCATTATTCTGACGTGGCCACATGCCAAGATGTTAGCATCCTTCTCAATTGTGCTGAGAATTTGGTGGATGTGTATCAACAAGAGACAGTAAAAAAGGTTTACGCAAGGTCTTAATCTAAAAAGAATCCTTGGAGCGGGTCCCTGCTGCACGTCTACGCCTGTGTCTCCGTTGTGCCGTATCCTGGACGGGTGTAGCACGATGATCATTTGTCTGCGTGCATTGAGCCCCTTGTGTTTGTAATAGGGGCGTGACCATCGATTCGATATGAATTACATATAGCTGCGCTGGACTCGTCTAACCGTGTCCGAGGTCTTGACGACCTGATAAATGCTTTAGTTGGTTAGGCCGTTTTTAGTGTGCGGCTGCCAAGGCAGTCGCACTCTCTTCAGCGCGCAAAGATCGCTTAATACTTCCGTTCACTGTAATGATGCCACGTGAGCCGGGCATCTTGAGTGTGAGGGAAGCGTAGTGCGGTATTGCATTAAAGTGAACGAAAGCTTCGCGTCCGAGTAGTGCTTGATGGCCACTTTGGAACGGAGTGATGTGGAAGGTTAAATGTTCGCTACGGAAGTTATCAAGGAAGCCGAATATAACCTTTAGTAGCAGGGAGCCCGTGCAATGAGCCCCTGGGCCTGGCGTTACTCCTTTAAAGGTAGTATTGCTTTGACAAATTTTTGTTGGGTCTATCCCCATTTCGCAGATTGTGTTTTGGTATATCAGGTTTAGACTGCTGCCACCGTCCATCAGGACTCGTGTGAAGTGGTACCCGTCAATTATTGGGTCTAATACCAGGGCAGCCCATCCTGCATGCCGGATACTTGCTGAGTAATCATGATGGTTGAAAGTGATCGGTTGAGACGACCAGTGGCAGGACTCCGCGATGATAGGCCCTTGGGCATAATTTTCTGGGAGTGCCATTTTGTTTCTCCCCTTGATCACGTGTAACACGTTTACTGTTTTGACTTCTGGTGGAAATTTCTTTTGTTCCCCAGTGTCTTGCTTGAGAGGCTCATCCTCATCTTCGCTTGGTGTATCTTCCCCCTTGTGTACGGCGTTGAGCTTGCCGGACTGCTTGAAGACCCAACATTCTCTATGGGTATGATTAGTGGGTTTACCGGGGGTGCTATGGATCTGACATATTTTGTCCAGAATTTTGTTTAAGCTGGACAGTTCGTCTCTGGCGCCTTTAGAGGGCGGCTTTTGCTGACCTGGCCGAGAGCTTTTGAATCCGGCGTTTACTGCCGTGCTCTTCGTGCTGTCTTCTTTATTCCGGCGTTTGTTATTGCTGTTGCGCCGTGATTTCCCGTTTCCATCTCTAACTTCAGATGTACTGGGGTCGCTGGTGCTGCATCTGGCTAGCCAGCTGTCCTCACCCGCGCAAAAGCAAGTCACGAGGCTTGTTAATGCTGCCATTGTTCTCGGCTTTCTTGGCCGAGGTGTCTGGCAAGACATTCGTCACGGACGCTATGCTTAAAAGCTGCCAAGGCTTTGGCATCCGGACAGTCGACAATTTGGTTCTTTTTAGTAAGAAACATGTTCCAAAGTTTTCGGGCTGACTCTCCGGGTTGTTGAGTTATATGACTCAAATCGTCCGCATCCGGAGGTCAGACATAAGTCCCTTGAAAATTTGCCCGAAAAGCATCTTCGAGCTCTTCCTAGCTTCCAATGGAGTTTTCGGGGAGGCTTTTAAGCCAGTGCCGAGCTGGCCCTTTGAGTTTGAGGGGTAAATACTTTATGGCGTGGAGATCATCTCCCCGAGCCATATGGATATGGAGGATATAGTCCTCAATCCAGATCCCAGGGTCTGTTGTTCCGTCGTATGCCTCTATGTTTACAGGTTTGAATCCCTCTGGATATTTATGGTCCAACACCTCATCGGTGAA
This sequence comes from Triticum urartu, assembly GCF_003073215.2. Lineage (NCBI taxonomy): Eukaryota > Viridiplantae > Streptophyta > Magnoliopsida > Poales > Poaceae > Triticum > Triticum urartu. The sequence continues at coordinate 155,727,567 of NC_053028.1, forward strand.
ACATAGGGGGTGTGCGGCACCCCTGTATCTGGGTGTACCGCGTTGTTCGGATGTTTGTTGTGTTGCATCGTATGCTGGAGCATGCTTGCGTGGTCCATAGATGGATCTGGTTTCGCCGTCCTTTTAATGTGAGCCCTCGTGTAGACCGCGTATTGGCTTATGTGCGGCGTTGCTTGCCGCTTTATGTTGGCCGTGAGGTCGTCTATCCGGCCAGATGGCTGTTTTAATTTTTGGTTGTGGGGGGTCTACGGCCTCCTTATCGAATTCAGGTAGCAACTTCCGCTTTGGTAGCTCTTGGTGGGGCGATTGCCGCCGTACTTCACTGATGTGTTGAGTACTTTACTCCATCTGATTTGGAGTGTGTCCTGCGCAGCCTTGAGCCTTTGCTTCTGCTTTTTTAGACTCCTCGCGGTGGCAACAAGCCTTTGACGGGCATTCTGCTGCTCCAGGTGTTTGTCCGGTGTTATGTCGTCCGGACTATTATCGTTGACATAATTGGTTTGTTCGGTTTGATTCTCCGTGTTGTCGTGGTCCGGCAATGCCTCGCCCTGCTCTAGCGTTGGGTCTGTATGATCATTATTTCTACCGAGGCGGGATTTGGGGCGGCGCTTACGCTGCCGCTTTGACTGCTTCTCGAGGGGACAAGCCTTCGGTGAGTCCTTCTGTTCCTCCTCGTCGTCTTTTGGTGTGTCCACCATGTATACGTCATATGATGGGGTGGCTTTCCAGTGCCCTATAGGCGCTGGTTCATGTTCGTCTCCTGCATCGTCGTCCAGACCGTCGATGTTTTCGGAGTCGAAGTCGAGCCTGTCGGTTAAATCATCGACAGTGGCTACCAAGTGGGTGGTGGGTGGGCGTCGAATTTCTTCGTCGTCCGCATCCCAATCCTGCTGGCCATAATCCGGCCAGGGCTCTCCTGACAAAGAAAGAGACCTTAGTGAATTCAGAATGTCGCCAAGGGGCGAGTGCTGAAAGATATCTGTGACGGTGAATTCCATGATCGGCGCCCAATCGGATTCGATTGGCAAGGGCGCGGATGGTTCGGAGTCCGGAAAAGAGTCCGGCTCCTTGGAGTCATGGGCTACGCAGAGGTTTAGCCTGGTGTTCGGCTCGATCGCCGTTGAGACTGTAGCCCCTGAGGCGGTGTCTAACCACCCGTCCTCAACTGGCGCAGTTGGCTCCGAGCTGAGGGTCGGAGTTGATGCGGGCGCAGCCTCTGTGGTACTGTTCGGCGGTAGAGCTAGGTCATACCCATCGCGACAGTGCGGCGCGCCCGGCTGCGGCTCGAATCCGTCGAAGATCAAGTCTCCGCGGATGTCGGCCATGTAATTCAAACTTCCAAATCTGACCTGATGGCCAAGGGCGTAGCTTTCAATCTGCTCCAGATGGCCAAGCGAATTAGCCCGCAGTGCAAAGCCGCTGAATACAAAGATCTGTCCGGGAAGAAAAGTCTCACCCTGGACCGCATCGCTATCGATGATAGTAGGAGCCATCAAGCCTAACGGTGACGACACAAAGGAACTCTCAATGAAAGCACCAATGTCGGTGTCAAAACCAGCGGATCTCGGGTAGGGGGTCCCGAACTGTGCGTCTAGGCCGGATGGTAACATGAGGTAGGGAACACGATGTTTTACCCAGGTTCGGGCCCTCTTGATGGAGGTAAAACTCTACGTCCTGCTTGATTAATATTGATGATATGGGTAGTACAAGAGTAGATCTACCACGAGATCAGAGAGGCTAAACCCTAGAAGCTAGCCTATGGTATGATTGTATGTTATGGTTGTTGTCCTACGGACTAAAACCCTTCAGTTTATATAGACACCGGAGAGGGTTAGGGTTACACAAGGTCGGTTACAAAGGAGGAGATATCCATATCTGTATTGCCTGCTTGCCTTCCACGCCAAGTAGAGTCCCATCCGGACACGAGACGAAGTCTTCAATCTTGTATCTTCATAGTCTAACAGTCCGGCCAATGGAGATAGTCTGGCTGTCTGGAGACCCCCTAATACAGGACTCCCTCACTATGGTTACCCTTTGATCCAGGTTATATGCCATGCTTACAAAAAACGTTTGGGGGCTTGCTACCCAGGTTAACAGGGACCAAAGAGAGTCTGTTGCAAAAGCACAACTCAAACATAGGCGCCCATTCAGCACAACTAAAAAATATTGCTTGGGGGCTCCTTGTTCTAAAGAACAAGGAGTTTTTATGACCCTTGTAATAGGCTTAAAAGCCAGGCTTGGAAGCTAGGTGTATTCGCCTAAAAACCTGGGTCATCCTGCCTATAGGTCAGCTGCTTCTCCATCAGGTAATCCTGATTGACCCACCGAACTCTTAACAGTCATATATGAACTCATTAAGGTTAAAACGCTGGATTGTCATGTGAGGGCACAGCTGACAGATAGCGAGGATGAACCCAGGCTACTAAGCCGCCTTCATTGAAACTTGGTTAAACCTGCCTGTTTGCTTGATGCTACTCCGACCTCGTGTACTCTCAATAAGTCATATCTGAACTTATCCAGGTTAAAACATCGATTAGGTCATGTGAGAGACGGCTTACAGAAAGCGAGGATACTCAAGTGGCTATCATGCTAGTTTCATTGAAGTATTCTGTTATCATACACATATATCATCATATATTGCATCATACATTGCATCATCTTACATCATCATATATTGCATCATACATTGCAACATCATTGCATGCATCATTGCATGCATCATATATGCATGGATATACTGGTTTATATTGCAGGAACCGGTTTTCAAACCGGGTTATATTATTCAAATCTTTAATAGCCAATATGACTAGATTTTTATTATGGTAATCAGTAACCAGTATTATGATTAAGGTTTTCAATGTCGCTTCAGCGCAATGGCTATTATTTATCAATGGATATGATTTATTCTACAATGAAAGGAATAGTCCCGAGCCGCTGCATGCTTACGACCTGGCACTTGGGGGCTACATTATTCAAGTTGAGATTACATCAAATAGGCAAGTCCCATGTCACTGCCAGGATGCACCATGGCACTTGGGGGCTAATGCAAAGTCATTTTTTCTCACCTTATTGAAGACCCGACTCATCACATCATAATGAGCCAGCCCTTGGGGGCTACCAATTGCTCCTGTCAACAATTCAAGGTACACACGTCTTCAACCATTATATTGAAGGGCCCACTGCTCAGTTGGTAAAGCACAAAGCTCTTAACCTTGTGGATGTGGGTTCAAGCCCCATGATGGGGGTTACATCATATGATGTTCTTTTCAAAGAAGTATATATAAAGTCCCAGCTCAGTATTATCTTACTGAGCCGGCCCTTGGGGGCTACACGTTATTGTTCAACTCTACATGATCATATCTACAAAGTCCCTACTCATTATTGCATAATGACCCGACCCTTGGAGGCTACACGTCCCTGCTTGAGTATACATGATCATATTTATAAAGTCCCTGCTCATTATTGCATAATGACCCAGCCTTTGGAGGCTACACTGGTTAAAGTTTTATGAGTATAAGACGATTACAAGTCCCAGATTGCTGCAAGCATGACAACCCGGTAATTGGGGGCTACATGTGTGGAATATTCAGTTTTGACTAGTGATTGAGATGAACAACCTCGATTTCTTCAAGATTGCAACATTTATATTGAAGCAAGTCTTAAGCTGTTACTACACTCCCTTCTTAAGACTTGGGGGGCTACAGGTGATATGAATATAATGGAGGAATATCTTCAAATTCTTGGTTTTGAGTAAAACAGGGAGATCAAATGTGTGACCCGGCGTTGGCAACAATCATGACCCGGAATTATCACTTTTTATAACCCGATGATTTTGGAAATCATGACTCGACAAGTTCTACATTTTCAAGACGGCTGGATATCAGTTGAATATTTCAAAAACCAATATTTTTGTCAAGTCAGAGCATTGAAGGCTGATTCAAATGGATTCTTTATTTACAATATTTCTTCTACAAGCAAATTGATTATGAAGCTGGCCTAATGACCCGGATTTTCTAGGAGGAAATAACAAGGACTTAAGGATGATTAGGTGCCGACTTACAAGAATATTTAACCTGGAGCACAACCTGTCAAATTTGTTCTTGCATTTATGTTGCAAATCAGTTTAACATGGATAAATCCAAATTAAACTGGGGGCTAATGTCGGGGATATACCCCGCGGTGTAACCCGCCGGATGTATGATCTGGCTGGAGTATGGCGACTCAAGAGTGACCTGCCCGATCTTGGCGATTCATTAGTAAGCCGGTTGGCAGGTCAGACAGACGACAAGGCCCAAGGCCCAGAAGGCCGACTCACATTTATGGTGGGCCGGCTTAAGAGGAAAGCGTAAGGAATATTCCCTTACAAAGGAAGCAAGACTAGGGCTCCACTTGTAATAGAGTAATCCTAATCCTATTAGGACTAGTCATGTAACCCGCCCCTTCAACATATATAAGGAGGGGCAGGGCACCCCAAGGGGGAGAAGAAAAATAATGGCTAAGGCTAGACACAACTAGGAGAGCCGGTTTACGACGACTCTCTCATGAGCATAATGAGATCTAGCCACAGACAACATGTAGGGCTATTACCGGATGATGTTTCCCGGGGCCCGAAGCTGTCTAAATCCTTATCTTGTGTTGCGTCTCTCGATTCCGCTCAACCCCTCTCAAGCTACTACAAAGATGCGTTGGCCTCATGACTAAGTCCTCACACTAGGACATCTGCCATGAGAACTCCACGACAGATGGTGTTATTAGACGTTGTGTACCTAAGCATGAACAGGAATAGATCCTACGCGTGTCACTCCAAGGCTTATGGAGGACACCACGCTGGAGATAGAACTGCACACAAGGTATTGCAATCTGGTTTTTATTGGCCTACTCTCTTCAAGGATGCCCGTAAGTTTGTTTTGTCTTGTGATGAATGTCAGAGAATTGGTAATATTAGTAGATGTCTAGAAATGCCTAGGAATTATTCACTTGTTATTGAACCATTTGATGTTTGGGGCTTTGATTATATGGGACCTTTTCCTTCCTCTAATGGGTATACACATATTTTATTTGCTGTTGATTACATTACTAAGCGGGTAGAAGCTATTCCAACTAGTAGTGCTGATCATAACACCTCTATTAAGATGCTTAAATAAGTTATTTTCCGAGTTTGGAGTCCCTAGATATTTAATGACTGATGGTGGTTCATATTTCATTCATGGTGCTTTTCGTAAAATGCTTGCTAAGTATGATGTTAATCATAGAATTGCATCTCCATATCATCCACAGTCTAGTGGGCAAGTAGAACTTAGCAATAGAGAGCTTAAATTAATTTTGCAGAAGACTATCAATAGATCTAGGAATAATTGGTCCAAGAAACTTGATGATGCATTATGGGCCTACAGAACTGCATACAAAAATCATATGGGTATGTCTCCATATAAAATGGTTTATGGTAAAGCATGTCACTTACCTCTTGAATTAGAACATAAGGCATATTGGGCTATTAAAGAGCTCAACTATGACTTCAAACTCACCGTGAGAAGAGGCTTTTTGACATTAGCTCACTTGATGAATGGAGAACCCAGGCTTATGAGAATGCTAAACTGTTTAAAGAGAAAGTTAAAATATGGCATGACAAAAGGATACAAAAACGTGAGTTTAATGTAAGTGATTATGTATTATTATACAACTCTCGTTTAAGATTTTTTTTGCAGGCAAACTCCTCTCTAAATTGGAAGTGTCGGTGTCAAAACCAGCGGATCTCAGTTGGGGGTCCCGAACTATGCGTCTAGGCCGGATGGTAACAGGAGGCAGGGAACACGATGTTTTACCCAGGTTCGGGCCCTCTTGATGGAGGTAAAACCCTACGTCCTGCTTGATTAATATTGTTGATATGGGTAGTACAAGAGTAGATCTACCACGAGATCAGAGAGGCTAAACCCTAGAAGCTAGCCTATGGTATGATTGTATGTTATGGTTGTTGTCCTACGGACTAAAACCCTTCGGTTTATATAGACACCGGAGAGGGTTAGGGTTACACAAGGTCGATTACAAAGGAGGAGATACCCATATCCGTATTGCCTAGCTTGCCTTCCACGCCAAGTAGAGTCCCATCCTGACACGAGACGAAGTCTTCAATGTTGTATCTTCATAGTCCAACAGTCCGGCCAAAGAATATAATCCGGCTGTCCAGAGACCCCTAATCCAGGACTCCCTCAGTAGCCCCCGAACCAGGCTTCAATGACGACGAGTCCAGCGCGCAGATTGTCTTCGGCATTGCAAGGCGGGTTCCTCTCCAAATTCCGTGTACCTGTTGAAATAGTGTTCGGCCTCTTGTGAATGTTGCACTCCTTGGCTTCCACGCCCAATAATGGCCACTTTCCATGTGTCGAGCGAATATGAAGAGCCAGGGTGTTTTTGCGTTTACCCCCTAGCTGTGTGAATGAGCTGCCTATTAAAAAGACGAGGATTCAGATCCAAATCACACCATCCTCCCTTGGCGAGCCTTCATCGGAGCGCATTCGACAGAGGTCCATTCCATCATGGCCGGTCGACGCAGCTCCTCCTCTCGCTCCCCTAGCCCCAAGCCTGGAGATTGGGAGAGATGTTCCGTCCCACACAGCAAATTAGTGATGCTTCGGACCAAGGGATTTCTTCCCCCAGCGTACATGGTTCCGGTTCGAGCCGGGCTCGCCACCTATAATGGCGGAGAGCCTTCCCAATCCCTCCAAGGGAGAGCGGGTATGCCTTGTCCCTTATTTGGTAAGAGGGCTCGGATTTCCAATTCATCCGTTTCTCCAGGGGCTCCTGGAGTTCTACGGCCTCCAGCTGCACAACCTTACGCCTGCCTCCATGTTGCATATCGCGGGATTCGTAGCCCTTTGCGAGTTGTTTTTGGGCTGTGAGGCTCATTTCGCTCAGTGGAAGAAGCTGTTCTGCCTTGTGCCTCGTTCTCAGAAGGGGTCGATATATCAAGTGGGCGGAGCCGAAGTGTGGCGTATTGCTGGGACCGAATACCTGTCGGGAACCCCAAAGAAGACGTCCGAAGACTGGCCTTCAGAATGGTTTTATATAGAAGACGTCCCCCTCCCGGATCCTATTCGAATCGGCCTTCCTGAGTTTGACAACGCCCCTTTAAAGAAGCGCCGGAGCTGGCGTCCATGGAGCTCCCTGGAGGAAGATGACAGGGACGTTCTTTACCTGATGAGCCGGATAAGCTTTTTAGCTTGATCCGGATTGACCATGATCGAGGTCATGGCCACATGTATTATGCGGGGGGTGCAGCCGCTTCAATATAGAGGCCACCCCATGTGGGATTTCAACGGGGAGGATGACGCCACCCGCCACGGCCGTAAAGGGCCGGGATCGGTTGCTGATCTAATTAAGATCTTATCCACTTTGTACAAGGGAGAAGAGGAGGAATTCCTTTGTGTCAACCCACAGGGTGGATTTTCTATGTACAATCCTCCGAGCTGGGTAAGCAGAGACTTTTTCTCGCCCATCTGTTTCGTATTCCCGTAGTGAAGTATTCAGTCTAGCAATTTCAACGCAGGAGCTGCGCCAGGCTGTAAGGGAGATAAACAACCCCCCTCCACAACCCGAGGACCCTGGACGGTCCCTTGACCCGGCCTCCCAGGAGAATCCGGACATATCTGTGGAGCTGATCGATGGGGAATTTTACCAATTGATTAATGACAACGCTTTGGTGGCCATTACGGCTGATTACCCTGGGCTAATTCCAGCCTCACAGGTGACTGAGACCGAAGTCCGAGTACTTCGAAAAGGGATCCGTCCTTGCGTGTTTTTTATTGCCGTATAACAGCCATGTTTTGCAAGGGAGGTCCTCGAGGCGGAAGGCCGAGCCTGCGGCAAATAGCCAACAAGGGGCCGCGAGGCCAGGAAGGCTGAAAAGACCCGCAGTTTGGATTGAGACACCGGCGCAGCGGTACGGCGCGCCGTCTTTATTGCAAGACATTATTCTCGGAGGCATATTAACGGCCATGCCTTCTTTTCAGGAAAAAGAGCGCTCGCCGGACTATACCCGGAGAGGCTACTAATCACGCCTCCACCAGCCAGGCTCCAAGGCCGGATTCGGAGGCGGGAACGAATACGAGGCGTGCGCCGGGCGCTCCTCCGACAGAGGATGCGGATAAACTGTCCGCCACCAATTCCGAGGTGGAAAGTGCCATGAACCACAGGCGTCGCCGGACTGTTCTTCGTGACGCTTGTTTCTCCCAAGAGGCATTGGATGCCTTCAACTCGGGAGATGCGTACCTCCGTGCCGCTCAAAATGGTCTAGCCAGAGCCATGGAGCAGTATGTAAAAGACATAAGGGTGAGAAAATTTGGTGATTATATATATATCAGTAGCCCCTGAGACTTGAAACAATTAGAATAACTGATTTAAGGATCATTTGTTATGCAGGTTCTTACCAAAAAGAATACTGAACTGTCCCAGGAGCAGGAAGAGTGTAGAGCCCAACTTCAGGCCGCACTGGCCGCAGTGGGGGAGCCCAAAGAGACCCCCTCTGGTAATATATCCTTCGAATGATAAGTGTCATATAGGATGCGGCGTATATGCAGATCTGACGATAAAATTGCAGATGACACTGGAGTAAATCCGGATAAGCAACAGCTCCTACGCCAGCTGAAGGCCGGTGAGAGCGTGCTTACGAGGGTGAGGTAGGAGAAGAATGATCTCCTAGATGCCAACACCAAGCTGGGCGTGGAACTAAAAGATGTTCGTGCCTAACTGTCGGACTCTGTTAAGGAGAATCGGCGGCTTCGACACAACATATTTAGTAAGTGCTTGAACGAACTTTGAAAAAGAGTTCGGCGAGGAAGCTGGCTGACAGAGTTATGTCTGTAGGTATGCTAACAGGTCGTCCTGCCGAGGAAATGCCCGGTGCAACGGGTGACCTTCTTCCCGAGCTCTCACAGCTGCACGAACGAGTTTGGCAGGTGATGCAAGGCGTCGCCCAGGCCTTGTGGCCATCCGTCTCCATACCCGAAGGCCTTGGAGAGCTTGCAGAAAAGTTGAAGGGAGCGCGGCGGCGCTTCTGATTATGGAAGATATCGGCCTGCCGTCAGGGCGCCAGGGAAGCCTGGGCAATGGTGAAGACACGGTACACGAAGGCTGACCCAAACCACATGGCCGAAGTCAGACCTGTGGGGCCCGATGGGAAGGAGATCCCTGTGAGCTTAGTGTACGGCCAAGTAGAATTGGCCGCAAAGTATTCCCAACACGACTGTAGACTAGATAGCCTATTGGATGGTATTGAAGAGGAATTCAACCAGTCAAATTGACTATGTAATTTAAAGTGACATGTATAATGCCTTCCAGCCAGATTGTAGATCGTTTGTCGTGGCGGACCTTTTCGCTTCAACCTCGGGATCCGGCGGTCCGGAGTGTATCCGAATACCCTCTCGGTTATGTAAGAATCGGGGCATGCATGGAGACCAGGCGTAGGGGTCATTAGTGCTTTATCAGACAAGTGTCCAACTAGTTATGTTATTACATGGGTAGTAAGAAACATCTTCCAGGGAGAATAGTTCCGTTAAGGGTTCCTTTCCCTGGGTAAGCATGCCCTAAAGTGCATGTCCGGACTGCGATAAGAAGCGCAGAAAAAGCATCTGGGGGCAGATATGGATAATAAATAAAAGTCATATTTTGTTCATCGACCGAATATTCCCTTAAGAACGCTAGCTATCGGCTTCACCCAGTCTGAGGTACACATCCGGCTGACCCGGCGGTAACAATCGCAGAGGTGCTCCCCTTTTGCCCTAGCCGAATTAACAGGAACGTAGGGCATAAATAGAAGAGCCAGGCAACCCAGCTTGGCCAAAACGTAAGTCATATCGATGCATATAATGGTGAAAAAAGGTACATGCGGAAGTATAACACATGTGTTGGGCGTGAGGCCCAGGTAAATAATTTAAGCTTCTGTGAAAGAAGCCCCCAGGTATGGAGTGTGCGGCTAGCGCATCTATAATGTACAAGTGAGGCACAAGGTGACCCTTGAAGGCCTAGAGAAATAATGAGAAAAGGAAAGAAAGGGAAACAAAACAGATGATGCATATGCAGAAAATGGACAAAGGGAGGGGACTAACATAGAGTCCGGTGCTAGGTGTAGAATCTTCGAAGCCTGGCTGCGTTCCATGGGTTCGGCTCGAGTCGACTAGTCGATGCATCCCGCAGTCGGTACACTACACCGGTCAGAACTTGGTCGATAATGAAGGGACCTTCCCATTTGGGCTCGAGCTTGTTCTTTTTCTTATCCGGCAGTCGTAGAACTAGTTCGCCAACGTTATAAGTTTTGGCCCGTACTTCTCTGCTTTGGTATCTGTGAGCGTGTTGCTGGTAAAATGCGGAACGGGCTTTGGCTATGTCGCGCTCTTCCTCCAAGGTGTCCAGACTGTCCTACCGATCGAGCTTGGCTTCTCTTTCTTCGTACATGCGCACTCGAGGTGAGTCATGAATTATGTCATAGGGCAAGACTACCTCTGCGTCGTACACCATAAAAATGGTGTATATTCGGTACTACGATTCGGCGTGGTCCGCAGCCCCCAGAGTACGGAGTCGAGCTCTTCTACCCAGTGCGTGTCATACTCCGTTAAGGAACACACTAATCTGGGTTTAATGCCGCTCATTATAAGACCGTTTGCTCGTAGACTGAAGCATAATCAAGCTTGATGCCCATTTTGCTGCACCAGAGTTTTACCTTGTCGGCGTGAAGTTCGTGTCGTTATTAGTGATGATGCTGTGGGGGACGCCGTAACGGTGTACAACCCCGGATATGAAATCTATCACCGGTCCAGATTCGGCTGTTTTAACCGGTTTAGCCTCTATCCATTTGGTGAATTTATCCACCATGACCAATAAGTATTTTTTTCTTGTGGGTTCCCCCTTTAAGGGGTCCAACCATGTCAAGCCCCCAGACCACGAAGGGCCATGTAATGGGGATTGTTTGGAGGGCGGTGGGTGGCATGTGGCTTTGATTTGCAAAGAGCTGGCAACCGGCGCAACGTTGGACCAAGTCCTGTGCATCTGCCCGGGCCGTTGGCCAATAGAATCCTGTACGGAAGGCCTTGCTTACAAGAGCCCGGGCTGCAGCGTGATGACCGCCGAGTCCGGCGTGAATTTCTGCCAAAAAGTTCCGCCATTCCTCTTCAGAGATGCATCTTTGAAGGACTCCGGTAGTGCTTTTCTTGTACAATTCTCCCTCATGGACCCTGTAGGCCTTGGATCGCCGCACTATGCAGCGTGCCTGATATTGGTCTTCCGGAAGTTCCTGTCTAGTTAGGTAGGCCATGAATGGTTCTGTCCACGGGGCAATAGTGGCCATTATTTCGTGGGCTGAATGTGTTATTTCAATGGCGGAGCCTCCGATTGTGTCAGAGAGTTCGGTATCGGGTATTTTGGCCGGGTCCGGACTGTTGTTACCGGTGACCCTTTCCCATGCTATGGATGGCTTGAAGAGCCTTTCCAGAAATATGTTGGGAGGGACCGCGTCGCCTTTTGCGCTGATGCGGGCGAGTATATCCGCCGCCTGATTGTTTTCCCGAGCCACATGGTGAAATTCGAGCCCCTCGAACCGAGATGACATTTTTAGGACGACATTGCGATAAGCTGCCATTTTCGGATCCTTGGCACCGAAGTCTCCATTTATTTGGGATATCGCGAGGTTCGAATCCCCGCGCACCTCTAGGCGTTGAATGCCCATGGATACTGCCATCCGGAGACCATGTAGAAGGGCCTCATATTCGGTTGCGTTGTTGGAGTCCATATACATTATCTGTAGTACGTATTGAAATGTATCTCCTGTTGGGGACGTCAAAACGACGCCAGCCCCCAGACCAGCCAACATTTTGGAGCCGTCGAAGTGCATGATCCAGTTTGAATATGTGCCATACTCCTTAGGGAGTTCGGCTTCCGTCCACTCGGTGACGAAGTCAGCCAAAACTTGCGACTTAATAGCTCGCCGTGGCTTGTAAGTTATGTCGAACGGGAGGAGCTCAATGGCCCATTTGGCAATCCGGCCCATCGCGTCACGGTTGTTTATAATATCGTTGAGTGGTACTTCCGAGGCTACCGTTAGCGAACACTCTTGAAAGTAGTGTCGCAGCTTCCGGAATGCCATAAATACCGCGTACGCTATCTTTTGATAAAGCGGGTAACGTGAGTTGCATGGAGTAAGGACAATGGACACATAGTAAACCGGTTTTTGAAGGGGGAATTTGTGTCCGTCCGTTTCTCATTCGACGACGAGCACTGCGCTTACTACTTGATGAGTTGCCGCAATGTATAATAGCATTGGTTCGCCAATGTTTGGCGCGGCCAGGACTAGGTTTGTTGCCAATATGGCTTTTATTTCGTTGAGTCCAGCCGTGGCGGCATCCGTCCACTCGAAGTGTTCAGTGCGCCGGAGGAGGCGATAAAGGGGTAATGCCTTTTCTCCCAAGCGGGAGATAAAGCGGCTTAGAGCCGCCACGCATCCGGTCAATTTTTGTATTTGTTTGAGGTCCTTTGGGATGTCCAATTGTGATATCGCTCGGATCTTGGCTGGATTTGCTTCAATTCCTCTACCGGATACAGTCAAGCCCAAGAGCTTTCCGATTGGTATGCCGAAAACGCATTTTTCTGGGTTGAACTTGATGTCGTATGTTCGAAGGTTATCGAATGTGAGCCTCAAGTCGTCTACTAGAGATTCGACATGCTTGGTTTTGACGACCACGTCATCTACGCATGCCTCCACTGTTTTGCCGGTCTGGTTTGCCAGACATGTCTGAATCATGCGCTGATATGTTGCGCTGGTGTTTCTGAGCCCGAAGGGCATTGTGTTGAAGCAGAATGGGCCGTACGGTGTGATGAATGCCGTTGCGGCTTGGTCTGGCTCTACCACTTCAATTTGATGGTAGCCGGAGTATGCGTCGAGGAAACACAATGAATTGTGTCCTGCGGTAGCGTCGATGATTTGATCGATGCGGGGGAGGGGGAAGGGATCCTTTGGGCAGGCCTTGTTAAGGTCCTTAAAATCGACGCACAAGCGCCAGGATTTGTCCTTCTTTGGTACCATCACCAGGTTCGCTAGCCAGTCCGGATGTTTTATGTCTCTGATGAATCCGGTCTCCAATAGCTTGGCTAGTTCCTCTCCCATGGCTTGTCTCTTAGGTTCGGAGAAACGCCGAAGAGCCTACTTGACTGGCTTGAATCCTTTTAGGATATTTAGGCTATGCTTGGCCAGCCTGCGTGGGATTCTTGGCATGTCTGAAGGGTGCCAGGCAAAACTGTCCCAGTTCTCGCGTAGGAACTCTCGCAGTGTGGCGTCGACATCAGGGTTTAATTGTGCCCCGATGGAAGCTGTTTTTGTAGGGTCCGTTGGATGGACTTGGAATTTGACTATTTCGCCCGCCAGTTTAAAGGAGGTGGACTTGGATCTTTTATCGAGTATCACGTCGTCCCTGTTCACCATGGAGCGCAGCGCAGTGAGTTCCTCGGCCGCTAGGCCTTCGGATAGTGCCTCGAGGGCCAGTGCGGCTGTCTTATTTTCGGTGCGGCGTGCTATGTCCGGATAACTAGCAAGAGTGATGATTCCGTTGGGCCCGGGCATTTTGAGCTTCATGTACCCGTAATGGGGTATGGCTTGGAAGATTGTAAATGCCTCCTGCCCTAATAGAGCGTGGTATCCGCTGCTGAACGGGGCCGCTTGGAATGTAATTTCTTCGGACCTGTAATTATCCGCGTGCCGAATACCACATCTAGTGTGATTTTCCCAGCACAGCATGCTTCCCGACTGGGGGTGATTCCTCTAAAGGGTGTGCTACTTTGCTCAATGCGGCTCTAGTCTATTTCCATCTTTTGAAGAGTTTCCTCATAGATGAGCTTTAATCCACTGCCGCCGTCCATGAGTACCTTGGTGAGTCGAAAGCCGTCCATGATTGGACTGAGGACCAGTGCGGCTGGTGCTCGGGCTGTTCGGAATTTAGGTTCGTCACTGGCATTGAAGGTAATAGCCGTGTCACTCCAAGGATTTATTTCTGCTACGTGGCAGATTTTGGCCATGCTGCGGAGTGTTCGCTTGCGTCTATTATTTGACGCGAAGGTCTCAAAGACCGTTAACACCGTATTGTTGTCCACGGGATGGTGCTCTGTGGTATTTGGGAGGAGTAGATCCTCACCACTTTTGGCCACCTGCCAGAGTATCCAATATGCTCTAAGGCTGTGCGTTGGTATTGCATCCACTGTACTGTGAATTTTGCAGGGTCCGTTGAGCCAACCCTCCAGTACGGTTCCTTGCCTCGTAGAGGGCTTTTGCTTTTTGGTAGTTAACCCAGGTGTATTGTGATAATGCACCCTTTTATTTCAGACTGGGTTTGTATTCAGGGCCGGATTATCCCAAAATTTTATTTCGGTTTTCCAGGCGCTTTCCATCGCACAGTACTTTCGTACTATGGACACCAAGTCGGCAAAGCGTGTAATTTCGCGGCGACTTATGGCGTTGAGGATTCCCTTGTCTGTGCAATTATTGCAGAAGAATGAAATTGCGTCTTCCTCGCGGTAGTCCTTTATCCTGTTCATGACCAGGAGGAATCTGGCCCAGTAATGGTGTACTGTTTCTTCGAGCTCTTGCCTAATTTGGGATAGATCGCTTGTGTTTGGGTGGGTGGGTGGAATTGAACCCGAATCCTCACCCAATCGGAGACTCCGGGGTCAAGGAGTTTCTGAACTCGGAAGTTTGGATTCTTGGATGTTCTCCAATAAATCTAGCCCGCTGCCTGACTCTAGGTTCAGGTCTTGAGTGATGTCCTCCCCTCCGCGGGTATCCGGCTTGGAGGGATCGGGAATCCGGACATAGCTAGTCCTTAGGATAGATGAAGGGTTGCCGCATTGTTCCTCCACCACTGCAACGTGATGGGTGACTTGGGGAGAGTTGATCTCTCTCAGATCGGATTTAGGCCAAATCTGATCGTAGTCTGTAGCGACTCCCAGGGCGGCGATGTTATCCAAGAGCTTGTTCAGGGAAGAGAGCTCCATTGGATCTAACTGCTCGGCGAGTTCCGAGTTGACGTGAAGATTGCTTTCGATGATCCGAGAAGTCATCGTCGGCGCAGCGGCCGAACAGGCGGTCATAAGAAAACCACCTAGACGGAGAGTTTGGCCGATAGCCAAAGCTCCCTCAGCAACAGTGCCGTCTTTAAAGACGGGATGAGGCATCCTTCCTGGTGGCGACGGCACAGCGGAGCTCTCAATGAAAGCACCAATGTCGGTGTCAAAACCAGTGGATCTCGGGTAGGGGGTCCCGAGTTGTGCGTCTAGGCCGGATGGTAACAGGAGGCAGGGGACACGATGTTTTACCCAGGTTCGGGCCCTCTTGATGGAGGTAAAACCCTACGTCCTGCTTGATTAATATTGATGATATGGGTAGTACAAGAGTAGATCTACCACGAGATCAGAGAGGCTAAACCCTAGAAGCTAGCCTATGGTATGATTGCATGTTATGGTTGTTGTCCTACGGACTAAAACCCTTCGGTTTATATAGACACCGGAGAGGGTTAGGGTTACACAAGGTCGGTTAGAAAGGAGGAGATACCCATATCCGTATTGCCTAGCTTGCCTTCCACGCCAAGTAGAGTCCCATCCGGACACGAGACGAAGTCTTCAATCTTGTATCTTCATAGTCCAACAGTCCGGCCAAAGAATATAATCCGACTGTCCGGAGACCCCTAATCCAGGACTCCCTCGGGAAGGTCCTTACAACATCGAGGAGGTCTACTAGTCCGGTGCCATAAAAATCAACAACTTCGAAGGCACAAATCCGAGGGTGGTGAACGGTCAAAGAATCAAACTTTATATCTCAGGTAATCCTATAAATGTTGAAACTAATGTTATGGAGACCTTAACCCCAAGGAATACATAAGGGACACTTTCCAAAACATTTCAGACTCCGAAAAGGAATAGGTACGTGGTACGGTAAGTAAACCGACTCCAAAACAGTTCTAATGACAATTTTTCTCTGTTTTGGAATATTTAAGAAAATAGGAATATAAGAAGCAGACCGGAAAGGACACGAGGCTTCCACGAGGGTGGAGGGCGCACCCTACCCCCTTGGGCATGACCCCTGCCTCGTGGGCACCTCGTGTGCTCTCCGGACTCCGTTTTCTTGCACGATACTTCTTTTGGTCGGTAAAAATTCATTATATAATCTCCCGAAGGTTTTGACCACCGTATCACGTAAATATCCTCTGTCTTGGTTTCGAGCTATTTTTCTGACAGATCTAGATCACCATGGCGTCTTCAAGTGCCCCCAAGGACAAGTTCTTCGAGAAGGTCATCAACCCCTACCTTGCGGAGGTGCTGCAACACCCTCAAACCATTGGGATGCATGAGGGGTTGCTGCATATCCGCGATGTTGAGGGACCAAGGAGGACCGGAAGCATGGAGACAAGGCTCGAGGCATTGGAGCAACAAGTTTTCAAGTGCCAGGAGATGGTGGAACGTGGACTCGACTCCAATGATATAATGATCATGGAGTTCACCAACAACCACAAGCTGGATGACAAGAACATTGGGGAGGCCATCTTCAAGCTTCATGAGAAAATCAAGCGCCTCCAAGCCCAGATCTAAGACCTACAAAACCAAAACTGTGAGTATGAGTATAGATTCAAGAGGATGAGTTTGGCTGCAGAATTGAGGATTCCGGAGACTCGATCATCCTTCTATGATGGTGAGCCTATGCCTTGGAAGATGGACGACAAGCCTACATCATCAACAACTCCTTCATCACCACCCCCGGAGAAGGAGACATAAACGCATGTGTATGGGCACTCCCCTTGGGAACTACCAAGCTTGGGGGAGTGCCCCGGTATCGTATCACCATCACTTTTATCTTTACCTTTTTCGTAGTTCGATCCTTTTGGTAATATCTTGATCTAGTAGAATAAAGTTTTAGTATGATCTAGTTGTGAGCTTTGCTTTATGATCCTTCTATGTAATCGAGTTCATGAGGTATATATAATAAATATTAGTGTTGAGTCAAGGGCTTGATTATTTTGCTATGATCTTGAGGTAATAAAATAAAAGAAAAGAAATAAAAGAAATAAAGAGATCATATTGATCTTATGGGGAGTAGTGACTTCACATATAAAGAGTATGATGAATAAAAGTTGTTGAGAGTTGACAAACATAGTTTTGGTAATCGTTGCAATTAATAGGAAGTAATAAAGAAAGAGAGGTTTTCACATATAAATATACTATCTTGGACATCTTTTTATAATTGTGAGCACTCATTAAAGTATGAAATGCTAAAGAGTTGACGTCGAGCAAGGAAGACAATGTAATGGGTTATGCTTTCTTACATCTGAGATAAATTATATTGTCATGGATCATCCAACATGTTGAGCTTGCCTTTCCCTCTCTCGCTATCCAATTAATTTGCACCAAGTAGAGATACTACTTGTGCTTCCAAATATCCCTAAAACCAGTCTTTCCATGAGAGTCCACCATATCTACCTATGGATTGAGTAAGATCCATCAAGTAAGTTGTCATCGTTGCAAGCAATAAGAATTGCTCTCTAAATATGTATGACTTATCAGTGTGGAGAAAATAAGCTTTATACGATCTTGTGATGTGGAAGAAATAAAAACGACGGACTGCATAATAAAGGTCCATATGACAAGTGGCAATATAAAGTGGCGTTCTTTTGCATTAAGATTTCGTGCATCCAACCATAAAAGCGCATGACAACCTCTGCTTCCCTCTGCGAAGGGCCTATCTTTTATTCTTGTCTTATACTTCATGCAAAGAGTCATGGTGATCTTCACCTTACTTTTTACATTTTATCCTTTGGCAAGCACAATGTGTTGGAAAGATCCTGATATATATGGCTGATTGGATGTAGGTTTTCATGAACTATTATTGTTGACATTACCCTTGAGGTAAAATGTTGGGAGGCAAAACTATAAGCCCCTGTCTTTCTCCGTGTCCGATTAAAACTTCATAACCATAAATATCATCTGAGTGTTTGCAATTGTGAAAGACTAAAAGATGGTTGAGTATGTGGACTTGCTGAGAAGCTCTTATATTGACACTTTCCTATGTTGTGATAAATTGCAATTGCTTCAGTGACTGAGATTATAGTTTGTTAGTTTTCAATGAAGTTTCTGATTCAAACTTACGTGTGTGAATGAATTGTTACTTTAGCATAAGAGATCATATGATAAATTGCAATTGCAATTGCTTCAATGACTGAGAATTTTCATTTTGAGCCAACAATTTTCTGTCAGCCTTTAAATTTTCACCAATATGGTGGTAGCCTCCGGAACTGGGTTATCTTTCCCTCCATTGTCATGGGGTTCTTGAATTTGCTGAAAGTGGTAAGATTTGCTAAGTCATGTCATCGTAGCCCCCGAGTCTTAAGATTACTCAAAGAATTGGCTTGAGACTCTCCATTCTTGACCATAGCATAAGAGGTGTATTATTGGCGTTGATAACGCGATGTGAATCCACAGAAGGTTGAGGTGACTGCAGCGGGTTATAAATGATCCTATATGAGCTGTGTCAGCAACTCGGGCAATGGTTCATCCCAACTGGCTGTTTTGAAGTTAACCAAACTGTAGTGGCGGCGACTTGTGCGCCTATACATTAAGTCATCCGATATAGGCTGAGAATATGGTATGGTTTGCTCCATAATTATTGGAATAGACCGGACTGAGGGGCGACAACTTGCACATGTTTGTTGGTAACTTTTGCAATCGGGTATAACCTTGATGTATTGATGGAACTCAGTTTGCAAGGGTGGCGACTTAAGCGCTTCTTGGCAGTGAATAATTGTCCTGATGCAATTGAATGGCAAATGATCTTGTTGTGTCTACCATGAACATGGAACCATTGTCCTGTGTATAAAAATATTAAAGGGAGAATAATTGTTCTCAAAGGAATTTAACATGCATTATTAATATAAATAAAGTGGATAGCACCTGGCATTTCCCTGGGACCTCGAACCAGTCATATATGTTGGTGGTGAGATGCAGAGGCTGCAGCGGCTCAGAATAGACGCACCAAGTGTTTTTTTCAGCACCTGACCGCTTGACTTCTCGTCCAATCCAATCTGCTCTTATCTCTTTCTTTCCTCTGACAAGTGAGCGCACGGGAGTAAAGGCCTTGGCGGCTCACGGCCATAGCTAGCTCGTGGAACGGTGGAAGTGACACGAATCCGAGCAGGCCATGGCGATGGAGGCGACTTGACAGAAGCGCAGGCATGCGACAACAAGGCGGTGATACGTCCATTTTGCATCATGCTTTTATATCAATATTTATTGCATTATGGGCCGTTATTACACATTATGTCATAATGCTTATGCCTATTCTCTCTTATGTTACAAGGTTTACATGAAGAGGGGGAATGCCGGCAGCTGGAATTCTGGGCTGGAAAAGGAGCAAATGTTAGAGACCTATTCTGCACATCTCCAAAAGTCCTAAAACTTCACGGGAGCATGTTTCAGAATATATAAAAAATATTGGGTGAAAGAAGTACCAGAGGGGGGCCACCCACCGTCCACGAGGGTGGGGGCGCGCCCCCTGCCTCGTGGGCCCCCTGTTGGCCCTCCGATGCCCATCTTTGGCTATATGGAGTCTTTCGTCGAGGAAAAAATCATAACAAGCTTTCGGGACGGAACTCCGCCGCCATGTGGCGGAACCAATCTAGGGCTCCGGCGGAGCTGTTCTGCCGGGGAACTTCCCTCCGGGAGGGGGAAATCATCACCAACGATCCTCTCATCAGGAGGGGGTCAATCTCCATCAATATCTTCACCAGCACCATCTCATCTCAAACCCTAGTTCATCTCTTGTATCCAATCTTTGTATCCAAACCTCAGATTGGTACCTGTGGGTTGCTAGTAGTGTTGATTACTCCTTGTAGTTGATGCTAGTTGGTTTACTTGGTGGAAGATCATATGTTCAGATCCATTATGCACATTATTACCCCTCTGATTTTGAACATGAATATGCTTTGTGAGTAGTTACGTTTGTTCCTAAGGACATGGGAGAAGTCTTGCTATAAGTAGTCATGTGAATTTGGTATTCGTTCGATATTTTGATGAGATGTATGTTGTCATCCCTCTAGTGGTCTCATGTGAACGTCGACTAAATGACACTTCATCAATGTTTGGGCCTAGAGGTAGGCATTGGGAAGTAATAAGTAGATGATGGGTTCCTAGAGTGACAGAAGCTTAAACCCTAGTTTATGTGTTGCTTCGTAAGGGACTGATTTGGACCCATTTGTTTCATGCTATGGTTAGGTTTACCTTAATACTTCTGTTGTAGTTGCGGATGCTTGCAATAGGGGTTAATCATAAGGGCGATGCTTGTCCAAGTAAGGCCAGTACCCAAGCACCGGTCCACCCACATATCAAATTATCAAAGTACCGAACGTGAATCATATGAATGTGATGGAAACTAGCTTGACGATAATTCCCATGTGTCCTCGGGAGCTCTTTCCTTTATATAAGAGTTTGTCCAGGCTTGTCATTTGCTAAAAAAAGGATTGGGCCATCTCGCTGCACCTTATTTACTTGCATTACTTGTTACTCATTACAAATTACCTTATCACAAAACTATCTGTTACCGATAATTTCAGTGCTTGCAGAGAATACCTTGCTGAAAACTGGCTATCATTTCCTTCTGCTCCTCATTGGGTTTGACACTCTTACCTATCGAAAAGGCTATGATAGATCCCCTACACTTGTGGGTCATCAGGCGGATGCACCGCTGCGTGAAAGGCTAGCGGGCAACTGACGCGGGGCGGCTCAGGGGTGGAAGAGGCGGAACCGAGGCCGCTCGGTGGCAGGTCATCCAGGGCCGATGCGGCTCAACGACGAAAAGGCTGCAGCAACGGCTCAGAGCGAGGCCGAGCCGTGGTGGATCGAAGCGGCGCGAGATGCGGGGCGCCGAGCGCGTTGGAACGGAACGGCGGCTCAGTGCCAGTTCAGAACGGAGACGGCGACCCGAAGCTGCGGCGCGCGGCAACTCAAAGCAACGGTGGTGAAGGTGAAGTAATGGCGGCCGGCGGCCGGCTCATGGCGCGGCTTTGGACTAGTCACCGATGGCGGCAGGTGGCGACTTGACGATGGTGGCTCGACCATGGCCCGGGACCGAGGTGACGGAGGCCGGAGTAGCTCGAGCGCGACAGGCCACAACGCAAGAGGCGGAGGTGGAAATTGAGCCCATGATTTCCCATCGTTGACTCCTCCTGGGACCCGGATCTGGACCACACCCAACTACTTGTCTTTTCTTTCAACCGGTCTTTTCTGATCTCTCTTTCAACCAGCAGCAGGACTGAGGCAACACAGCAGGCACGACAGTAGTCAGTGGCGGGCCGTGGCCGCATCCGGCGCGGGCGACGAGGCGGAGGTAAGATGCTCAACCGGGCCGGTCCAACACGGCCACAACAAAGACATGGTGGGATGGAGGCGAAAGCCATGTGGCGTAAGTGCTAGCTCAATTCCACATCAGCAGGGGCAGCTCGGCGCAAAAACAGGCGACCGACGCGGTGGCGGCTTGGTGCAAATGTCGCGCGATTGAAATGGAGCTTGGACGGCAGTGACTTGGCATGTATCCGTGATGGCAGCTCTTAGCAGAATCCCCACATTCTCGACACGGTGAGTCAAGTGCAACACGGCGGGTCAAACAGGAGGTGGCTCAGATGCAAGATGGCGGCGATTTGCAAGGCACAAGGCCGGTTCGGTTTTATCACTGCTGCAGTAGAATTAGTCAGCGGCTGATTTGTTCCTGGCCATGGCAGAGGTGACTCGCCAGCGACGGCGCCTTGCGGAAACCGCGGCAGAAGCGGCGCGAGGCCGTAGCGGGTTACCGTAGGCCACAGAGGCGAGTGACGGTAAGCCGGCGGAGACAAAGCGAGGCCATGGCGGCTCAGCGATGGCGCAACTGAAGAAGATAGGCGGGTGCTGGAGGACGACCACGTCCGGCTGCGGCAGCGAGATGTCCATGCAACGGCGGGTCAATCATCAATGGCTGATGTGGTTACGACTGGCTGGCTCATGACTGTGGTGATCCTGGTGACTCATGTTGGCGACTCACGGCAACGAAGACAACGACTGCGAGGTGGCATCAAGGCCGACTTGGAAACAAGGCAGGACCATTCACGACCCTGATCCAGACCCGTGGACATCTTCTCATCGAAGGAGCCGGCGCTGGCGACTCAAACGACGGCAGCTCTGCTGTGGGCGACTCGGATTCGGGCGTGAACCGGGGCGGCGACTCAGGGTCGAACAAGAGGCGGGTCAGAAGCAAGATATCGGCGACTTGAAGCGGTGTAGAGAATGACCGTGTCGACGCAAAAACACGGCGGCTGAAGGCTAGCAGCAGAGGCGGCAAACCAGCCAACGGCGGCTCACCGCGAGGATCAATACACGGGATCCGGCCGTTGACTACAGTGGCCGGCTTCAAGGCCATGACGGCTTGTGTGGAGCAAGGCGGGTTGAAACTGTGGCTGATGGCGGAGTCCAACAGAGGCGTTTTGAGGCCTCGATGATGGTAGGCGTCCGTTGTGAGTTCTTGTTGGCGAGGATCGCAGTTTAAGCAAGCGCAAGGGTGCACGGGTGTTTCAACAACAGCATGAGGCAGAAACCGGGGCATCTCGCGGCAGCAGCAAGCGGGCGGCCCAGGGCGCGGGAGGTCGAGCGCGGGGATGGCTCAGAGAAAGTAGAGGCAGGCGGGCACAACTAGCCAACGCGGTAGTGGAGGCCCCATCGCTGCTATTCAGGGCACAGCTCGACGGCCGACGGGTCAACGGGGCGGTCAATCAGAGGAGTCCAAGCCCGGGAGAATCTGCTTCCGGGTCAAAGGCCGCCAGTATCCTTGGAGGCTCGAAGGCAGAGGCGTGACCAGCGAGTCCGAGTCCGGCTCAAGTAGGAATCTCATACATTGCTTTAGGATTTCCCTTGCCATGGTAGTTTTGTAAAGAGGAAATTTAAGTCGCTCACAGCGACGGCGGCGGCTCGATTTGTAATCCATCGTGTAACCCTAATACCTCTTAAAATTTTAGATATCACAGATTGTAAACTTGGACTGGCGATCTTCAAGCTGACGTAGATCCGTTCAAACCGGATATTCTTCCTCCGGAAAATTGCGAGCTTCTCGATCCCTCGAAGATATCCCTCCAAGAACTCGACACCACCGTGCGCGGGCCCCACGGTGGGTGCCAACTGTCATGGAATTTTCATGGTAGATGTCCTAGTGTGAGGACTTAGTCGTGAGGCCAATGCATCTATGCGGTAGCTTGAAGGGGTTAATTGGAATCGAGAGATGCAACACGCAAGACAAAGATTTAGACAGCTTCGGGCCCCGGGAAACATCATCCAGTAACAACCCTACATGTTGTTTGTGGCTAGGTATCATTATCATCATGAGGGAGTCGCCATCTGTCCAGCTCTCCTAGTTGTGTCTAGACTTAATGATTATTCAACTTGTCCCTCTTGGGGTGCCCTGCCCCTCCTAATATAAGCTGAAGGGGCGGGTTACATGTAGAGTCCAACTCGGACTTAAGACTTTAAATATTCTAACTTCTTTTCTCGGGCTTCTCCCCATGGAATTCTCACTATGAGGTTCTTAACGTCTTGGGCTTCTTAACTGTCTGGCTTAACCTCCATGCTTAACTGTCTGGCTTAAACATTCTGCCGGCTTACAGTAAATAATCTGCCAGCTTACAATCTGCCAGCTTACCAATGAAATACCAAGTCCCAGCCGGGTCATACCGCGGGGTATATCCCTGACAATTGTGGTCCTGTGTTTGTTCGCAACATGTATCCCTTCGAGCGGTTCATGGGAATACCGAAGTGCTTTTGTCAGAACTAAAACCACCCAGAGGCAAGCATCCTACAAGGTTATACCGCGGAGGAGGTGGTTGTGTTTTGCACCGAATACATGAAACAAATACGTATAGGTTTGCCCCTCTCTCGCCACGAGGGAAGGCTGAAAGGTAAGCCCGTCTTTACTAGCACGCAAATGGCTGCACTCGGACAATTGGCAGAGAAAACCCATTTAATAGTACTACTTAACAGCCCAGTTCTCAGCGCTTATGCCGAAGAACACTTGGTGGAGATACGCCAAAGCTTCTTACCAATGGTGCCTTCATCAGATGTGGAGATGAAGGAGCACACTAAGAACTACGCCGAATGGCTGAAGAATCATTTCGCACAAGGATCCATCAATGACATTGCTACGTGGTTGGCAGAAAAGCCATCACCTACGGTGTTGACATACCAAGCATATGACATAAATGGATACATGTTCTACACTGAGGAACGTGATGAGAAGACCTCATATCAGAACAACTCTGTTCGAATAGAATGCATGACTATAGATGAAGCTGATAAAAGGGTATACTATGAAACCATCAAAGAGATTTGGGAGCTTAACTATGGGAAAGTTAATGTGGGATTATTCAGGTGCGCATGGATCCCTCTTAGTCATGTCAAGGTTGATGATTATAGGAAGACGTGTGTTAACAGGACAACGATGGCATATCATGCGGACCCGTTCATTCTTGCCAGCGATGCTAGCCAGATTTTCTATGCGGAACACCCCTTGCATAAGAACTGACATGTAGTGATGCATGGGAAGAGGAGGGTACTAGGTGTCGAGGATGTTGCCGATGAGGACGAGTACGATGAATTTTCTGAGTTGCCAGCCAAGGGATCACGCACCCATGTAACAGAGAAGTGTAAAATCATAATAAAACCCAAGTTCATTCGGGGTAAACGTAATGTTCCCAGTTCCCCCATGTACATGGGAATTAAGCCATAAGACTAGTCTTTATGCCTACCCTGCAACTTAATTCTTTCAATTTAGAACTGTCGCGTGTACTGAATTTGTGATTTATGCCCGGTTTTCTGTTGACCTTAATATGCTCACGGCTCAGGCAATGAATATGAACTGTTTGTTGTAGTTATTATTATTATTATTATTATTATTATTATATCATAGAGGTAGCACACTCAAATTGATCTCACTACAGTATGTGTGAACAAAAATATGCAATCTTGTTTTCAAATAGCACACGGTTCGTTCATGAAAGCCGTGTGCCGACTAAACCCCGCGCGCGATCTGAGTCGTGCTTTCTGATTGGCCAGAATCCAAACCCCACGGATCATACGTCTGCACCGTTGGATGCTCCCAGATCGAACAATGATCCTCGTCCCTTTCGACAGCAAATGCAGTTGCGGTTGTCATTTTATTTTATGCCCAAAATGCACGTTAAACTCAAAAATGTCTTAAATATAGCTAACAGTGCCTGAAATGCGCCAGAAAATCAAACTCATGGTATAATGGTGATTGTGTACCGTGGAAATTTTTATGAGGCCAAACGATGAAGTCACCGACCATTGGAGTTTGAATTTACAGGTCTCCTTTTGGAAACCACGATCCTTCATGTGAGATGCTCTGGTTTGGAAGGAGCGATCATCAAAACTTGTGCCAAACTTTACCAAATTTTTCCACAGGGTCGTGAGAGCACGCCATGGGCACACATCGATTTTGATGATGTCCAAACTCTATCCGAATTTCCTGTAATTAAAATACCAATTAGGCCTAGGCTAGTGGCCGCACCTCACGGCCGAAATGTTTGAAACTTCTCCCCACTTCTCGGACAAACGGATGAAAACTCACAAAGCGACACACAAATGATTTTTACACCTTCTTTGCTAAGGGTGGCCATAGTGAGGGTATCATAGACGGTATCATGCACTCGGGAATAGCAAATATGATGATGTGGCAAGGAATTCAAGAAGGGAGAGTGGGTTAGAGTAACATAGGTAAGAACTGTAACATAATAAATGCTATACTACTTTATGTCATGCATGGCCATTAATACGGTCATCTATTATACTACTCTATATATGATACTATGCACTATAAAGGTACGTAGTATTATACACTAGTAACATATGCATGATACTACTATATGATACTCCCCACTATAATTAAGGCTGGCCATAGTGGTGGTATCATAGCCGGTATCATGCACTCGGAAATAGCAAGTATGCTGATGTGGCAAAGAATTAAAGAAGATAGAGAGGGTTAGAGTAACATATAGGTAGATATTGTATTATGTTAAATGCGATGCTAATTTGTGCCATGCATGACAATAAATATGATCATCTATGATACTACTCTATTATACTATACACTATAATTAAAGGTAGTATCATACACTAGAATCACATATATGCATGATACTAGTATATGATACTCTCCACTATGAGTAGCCTAAGTATAGATAACTAAAACACCCACATGTAGTTGTAATAGGGTTTTGACTTTATATGCACTAAATGCAAGGTAAGTGTAAAAAATGACTTAAACATTGCAGACGAGACCTGAAATAGGCCAGAAAATCAAACCAAGGGTATATCCATGATTGTCTACCATGATTTTTTTTAGGCGAAACGATGTAGTAACTGATGATTTGGAGTCCGAAGTGCCGCATCTCCTTTTGGAAACTATGATCATTCTTGTCAGATGCTCCGGTATGGAAGGTGCGAGCACCAAAACTTGTGCCAAACTTTACCAAAAAAAATTCCATCTGATCGCGAGAGCACGCCACAGTGACACAATAATTTTCGTTATTTTCCAGAGTCTGTATGCATTTCCCAAAATTAAAATACCAACAAGGCCTACGCCTCTGACCGCACCCTGAGGCCGAACTGTTTGAATTTTTTTCCCGTTTCTCGAACAATGAATGAAAACTCGCAAAGCGACACACAAATGATCTTGCTAACACCCATATATATATGTGTGTGTGTGTGCAAAAATGACTCAAATATAGCAAAGGAGATCTATTTTTGCATATTGAAAGTTTGAGATTGCTAGCCAGGCCTGCCGCCTGGTAAAATGCACCAGAAAATCGAACCATACTGTACAATCGTGATTTCTTACCATGAAATTTTTTTGGAGGCGAAACGATGAACTCATGTTTTCATTCAAACGAAAATATGTTGTCAGTTAATGTAAATGTTTTCAAATAGCATACGGTTCTATCACTAAAGCCGTGTGCCCACTAAACCATGGCCGATGCCCTCCTGCCACGCGCTGATCTATGTCGTGCATTCTGATTAGCCAGAACCCAAACCCCACGGATCATATGTCTGCACCGTTGGATTCTCCTTGATCGAACGATGATCCTTATCCCTTTCAACAACACATGCAGTTCCAGTTGTGATTTTATTTATATCCACAAATTGCAACTTTAAATTTAAAAAATGTCTTAAATGTAGCAAACGACACCTGAAATGCGTTAGAAAATCAAACCTGTGGTATAATGATGATTGCGTACCGTGGAAATTTTTATGAGGCCAAACAATGAAGTCACCAGCTACTAGAGTTTGAATTGACACGTCTCCTTTTGGAAATCATGGTCCTTCATGTGAGATGCTCCGGTTTAGAAGGAGCGATCATCCAAATTTTTGCCAAACTTTACCAAAAAAATCCCCGGGGTCGTGAGAGCACGCCACGGGCACACACCGATTTTGATGATGTCTGGACTCCATTTGAATTCCCTGTAATTAAAATACCAACTAGGCCTACGCCGGTAGCCGCACCTTGCGGCCGAAATGTTTGAAACTTCTCCCCGTTTCTCGGACAATGAATGAAAACTCGCAAAACGGTACACAAATGATTTGTACACCTTCTTTGCTAACTAACACCCAGATGTAGTTGTAGAACGATTTTGAATTTATATACACTAAATGCAAGGTAAGTGGAAAAATGACTTAAATATAGCAGACGAGACCTGAAATGGGCCAGAAAATCAAACCTAGCTAGGGTATATACGTGATAGTTTACCGTGAAAAAAATTCGAGCCGGAACGATGTAGTCACTAACGATTGAAGTCCGAAGTGCCGCGTCTCCTTTTGGAAACTATGATCCTTCTTGTGAGATGCTCCGATTTGGAAGGTGTGAGCATCAAAACTTGTGCCGTCATTACCAAAAAAATTCCATGGGATCCTGAGAGCACGCCACGGTGACACACTGATTTTCGTTATTTCCGGACTCTATATGCATTTCCTATAATTAGAATACCAACACGGCTTACGCCTCTGGCCGCACCCTACAGCTAAACTGTTTGAATTTTTCCCGTTTCTCGAAAAATGAATGAAAACTCCCAAAGCGACACACAAATGATCTTGTTAGCTAGCACGCACGTATTACGACTATAGCAAACGGTACCTCGAATGTAGGAGAATATTGATCCATAGTGTACAATGGTGATTTCTTACCCTGGAAAACAATTTGGAGGAAAAACGATGAACTCTTGTTTTCGTTCAAATGAAAATATGTTGTTAGTTCATGTAAATGTTTTCAAATAGCACACGGTTCACTCACGAAAGCCATGTGCCTACCAAACCGTGGCTGATGCCCCTCCTTGCTGCGCGCGCGATCTGAGTCGTGCATTCTGATTGGCCAGTACCCAAACCCCACGGATTGTACGTCTGCACCGTTGGATGCTCCCAGATCGAACGACAATCCTCATCCCTTTCGACAACAAATGCAGTCCGGCTAGGATTTGATTTATATGCCAAAAAGCACGGTAAATGCCAATAAATGTCTTAGATATAGCACACGTGACCTGAAATGCACCAGCAAATCAAACCCGTGGTATAATGGTGATTGCTTAACATGGGAAAAATTTAAAGCTGAAACGATGAACTCACGTCTTCATTTCAAACGAAATTATTCTCTTTGTGCACACGAGCACTTAGGGCCAACAGTTTGCATAGGCCTTTCCGCGCGACAACCGGGGATATTTTTTCACCCTTTTCACCTTGGCCGCCAACACCCCCTCATCGTCCACCCTCTTTTCACTCAACTAGTCCACCCAATCTCCATCGCCAGCTCCCCCCTCCCCCAGATCCACAGCAGAACCATCTCCGGCGCCTGTGTGCTCACCCCAGCCGTGTGCCCGCTGAGGGAGTCCTGGATTAGGGGGTCTCCGGACAGCCGGACTATATCCTTTGGCCGGACTGTTAGACTATGAAGATACAAGATTGAAGACTTCGTCTCGTGTCCGGATGGGACTCTACTTGGCGTGGAAGGCAAGCTAGGCAATATGGATATGGATATCTCCTCCTTTGTAACCGACCCTGTGTAACCCTAACCCTCTCCGGTGTCTATATAAACTGAAGGGTTTTAGTCCGTAGGACAACAACCACAACATACAATCATACCATAGGCTAGCTTCTAGGGTTTAGCCTCCTCGATCTCATGGTAGATCTACTCTTGTACTACCCATATCATCAATATTAATCAAGCAGGACGTAGGGTTTTACCTCCATCAAGAGGGCCCAAACCTGGGTAAAACATCGTGTCCCCGGCCTCCTGTTACCATCCGGCCTAGACGCACAGTTTGGGACCCCCTACCCGAGATCCGCCGGTTTTGACACCGACGTTGGTGCTTTCATTGAGAGTTCCTCTGTGTCATCGCCGTTAGGCTTGATGGCTCCTATTATCATCGATAGCGATGCGGTCCAGGGTGAGACTTTTCTCCCCGAACAGATCTTTGTATTCGGCGGCTTTGCACTGTGGGCTAATTCGCTTGGCCATCTGGAGCAGATTGAAAGCTACGCCCCTGGCCATCAGGTCAGATTTGGAAGTTTGAACTACACGAAACGTCCGTGGAGACTTGATCTTCGACGGATTCGAGACACAGCCGGGCGCGCCGCACTGTCTCGATGGGTATGGCCTAGCTCTGCCGCCGAATAGTACCCCAGAGGCCGCGGCCGCATCAGCTCCGACCCTTAGCTCGGAGCCAACTGCGCCAATCGAGGACGGGTGGTTAGACATCGCCTCAGGGGCTGCAGTCTCAATGGCGATCGAGCCGAACACCAGCCTAACCCTCTGCGGAGCCCGGGACTCCAAGGTGCTGGACTCTTTTCCGGACTCCGAACCGCCCGTGCCCCTGCCAATCGAATCCGATTGGGCGCCGATCATGGAGTTCACCGCCGCGGATATCTTTCAGCACTCGCCCTTCGGCGACATTCTGAATTCACTAAGGTCTCTCTCTCTCTCTCTTTGTCAGGAGAGCCCTGGCTGGACTATGGCCAACAAGATTGGGATGCGGACGACGAAGAAATTCGACTCCCACCCACCACCACTTCGTAGCCACTATCGATGATTTAACCGACATGCTCGATTTCGACTCCGAAGACATCGACGGTATGGACAACGATGTAGGAGACGAACATGAACTAGCACCTATAGGGCACTAGAAAGCCACCTCGCCATATGACATATACATGGTGGATACACCCAAAGAAGGCAATGGCGACGAGATAGTGGAGGATGACCCCTCCAAGAAGCAACCCAAGCGCCGACGTCTACGGCTCCGCTCTAAGTCCCGCCAAAACAAAAGTGGTGATACTGGCACAGGAGATAATAACACTCCGAATAGTGCCGAAGACAACAACAATCCCCTCCAGCATGATTTAAAGCAGGAGGATGGAGGAGCCAGCTCTCCTGAGAGAGCGGCAGACGGAGAGGAGGAGAATGACAATTACATGCCCCCCTCCAAAGACGAGGCAAGCCTCAGCGAGGATGAATTCGCCATACCAGAGGATCCCGTCGAACAAGAGCGCTTCAAGCGCCGGCTTATGGCCACGGCAAATAGCCTGAAGGAAAAGCAGCAGCAGCTTCAAGCTGATCAAGATCTGCTAGCTGACAGATGGACTGAAGTCCTCGCGGCCGAGGAATATAAACTCGAGCGCCCCTCCAAGAATTACCCAAAGTGCAGGTTACTACACCGACTGGAGGAAGAAGCGTATGGTACGGCTGATCGACCACCTCGTGGCCGCGATAGAGAGGCATTCCAGCCAAAAGCTCAGCCTCCACCCCGACGCCATTCAAATAAAAAGGCATGGGGAGATACGCCAGACCTGTGAGACATGTTGGAGGACAAAGCAAAGCATACAAGATCGATATACGGATCACGAGGGCGCACTACTCTGCGAGACGGTAAAGGTCACGCCGGATACCGTAAAAGCAAATCCGGCCGGACCGAACACAGCGGGCAAGACCCATTCGAGCTGCGTCACGACATAGCCCAATACAGAGGCGTCGCACACCCCTTATGCTTCACAGACGAAGTAATGGAACATCAATTCCCAGAAGGTTTCAAACCCGTAAATATTGAATCATACGACGGCACAACAGATCCCACAGTATGGATCAAGGATTTCCTCCTTCACATCCACATGGCCCGTGGTGATGACTTACACGCCATCAAATACCTCCCACTAAAGCTCAAAGGACCAGCACGACATTGGCTTAACAGCTTGCCAGCGGACTCCATTAGCTGTTGGGAAGATCTGGAAGACGCATTCCTCGACAACTTTCAGGGCACCTATGTGCGACCACCAGATGTCGATGACTTGAGCCACATAATTCAGCAACCAGAAGAGTTGGCCAGGCAATTCTGGGCTCGGTTCCTTACAAAGAAAAATCAGATCGTCGACTGTACGGATGCAGAGGCCTTAGCACCTTTTAAACATAACATCCGAGACGAGTGGCTAGCCTGGCACCTTGGTCAGGAAAAGCCGAAATCTATGGCAGCCCTCACGACGCTCATGGCCCGCTTTTGTGCGGGAGAAGACAGCTGGCTGGCTCGCAGTAATAACATATCAAAGAACCATGGTACCCCAGATACCAAGGACGGCAATAGCAGGTCATGTCGCAACAAACATAAGCGCTGTATTAATAGTGAAAATACTGAGGATACGGTAGTCAATGCCGGATTCAAAGGCTCTAAACCCGGTCAGCGGAAAAAGCCATTCAACAAAGTACGCCGGGTCCGTCCAGCTTGGACCGTATACTCGATCGCTTGTGTCAAATACACGGCACCCCAGACAAGCCAGCCAATCACACCAACAGGGATTGTTGGGTGTTCAAGCAGGCCGGCAAGTTAATCGCCGAAAACAAGGACAAGGGGCCGCGTAGCGGTGACGAGGAGGAGCCCCGGAAGCCGCACACTGGAGGACAGAAGAGGTCTCCCCCGCAAGTGCGGATGGTGAACATGATATACGCAACCCACATCCCCAAGAGGGAGCGGAAGCGTGCGCTCAGGGACGTCTATGCGTTGGAGCCAGTCGCCCCAAAGTTCAACCCTTGGTCCTCCTGTCCGATCACCTTCGATCGCAGGGACCACCCCACTAGCATCCGTCATGGCAGATTTGCCGCACTGGTCCTAGACCCAATCATTGACGGATTCCACCTCACTCGAGTCCTTATGGATGACGGCAGCATCCTGGACCTGCTTTATCAGGACACAGTGCGCAAAATGGGTATAGACCCCTCAAGGATCAAACCCACAAAAACGACCTTTAAAGGCGTCATTCCATGTGTGGAGGCCCATTGCACAGGCTCAATTACACTGGAAGTGGTCTTCGGATCCCTGGATAATTTCCGAAGCGAAGAGTTAATCTTCGATATAGTCCCGTTCCGCAGTGGTTATCACGCGCTGCTCGGGCGAACTGCATTTGCTAGATTCAATGCGGTACCGCATTACGCATACCTCAAGCTCAAGATGCCAGGACCTCGTGGAGTTATTACAGTCAATGGAAACACAGAGCATCTCTCCGAACAGAGGAGCACACTGCAGCCCTCGCAGCAGAAGTGCAAAGTAGCCTCTCACGGCAATCAACCAGTTCGGCGCTTCAAAGCCCGGACACCTTCAAGCGTGCTCGGAGTAATCGGCTAATAGACCACCTGGCGCAATCTGAGCTCGCGTAGCAATACGGCGGCCACCCCAATCCCAGCCCAGCGGTGGAACTCGTGCCGCGCGTACATAATTACGCATTAAAAATACCATGGGCATAGATAGGGAGGGGGGCCACAACTGCGGCATGCCCCAAGACGCGGCTTAAACCGCACTAGGGGCTTCCCGCTTGGTTATTTTTCTTTTTTTTCAGGACCTTAATCTCTGGAAATACTGTCCGGCAGCACTATTGCTGAACACATGATGCAGCAACCAAGGAGGCAGACAACTACGTCATGCCACGGAATTCCCAGGTGGATTACAGTAACGAGCGAAATATTCGATTTAATATCATTCCTCAGCTTGCCCATGGAAGGGACATAGTCCTACTCTTTGCTTATCGCGTTATCTGTATCACTCTGCCTTAACGCAATTTTGAATAAACAATGCATGACATTACGATTATTATTGCATTCTTGTTGTATAAATATATATATATATATTTGTGCTCATCAGTGACGCCTTGCAACCGTACACTTTGGTACGGCCAATACACCAGGGGCTTACGTACCCCACAATGCGGTGTGAAAAGTCCGAACACATTCACAAGTGCGGCACCCCGAACTTATAGCATTATATGCATCAGCTCTGAATCATGTCTTTGGTCAAATGTTGGGTTTGCCCGGCTCCTATGTTTTGGTACCTTACGTTCTGCTCTATCGGCTAAGGTAGCACTAGGAGAACTACTGCGATTGTGCCCCGGTTCTGCTGGGTTCAGCACCTCAGTAGAGAAAGCTAAAACTAACTGTCATGATAAGGCGAGAGACTGGTCGCTGTTCAGCGAGGTTTTCAAGTCCCTAAAGACTTATGCCGCTTAGAGCTAGGGGTCGGCCCTGTCCGGCTTAAAGGCGTGTATCGCGCCCCGAATTCGGCCTTCCGAATACCAAGGGCTTCGCCGAAATTTAAAATTATAGAATTCTATGGCTAAGTGAGAGTGATAAAGCATTATTAGTCCGGTTGCCTTGTTCGTTGTGCTGAGCACCTCCCTCGAAGGACCCAAACATGGGGACAAGAGTGCTCAGGATTATCCCGAACACCCCAGCACTCGTGGCATGGGGGCAGAAGCCGAGGACTAGCCATCTCTCAGATTGGATAAACAGCCAAACAGAAGGTAATATTTTAAATTCAAACAAGCGTTGCAAAGCGCATATGAAACAAGTTTTCATAAATACAGGATAAAACGAGCAAGTCTCACTCAAATATTACATCTTTTAAACACTCGTCCGCGATGAGATGGGCACCCGGCAGAACACCCTCGTAGTACATCTCTGGGTGGCGGTGCTCCTTGCCCTCCGGCGGACCCTCCTTGATCAGCTTCACGGTGTCTAGCTTGACCCACTACAATTTCACACGGCCGAAAGCCCAACGTGCACCAATGCAGAAAGATCGCTTGACGACCTCCAGCCGCAGGCAGGCATCCACAAGCCGCCTCACCAAGCCGAAGAAGCTGTTCGGAAGGGCGTCGCCAGGCCACAGCCGGACTATAAAGCTCTTCATGGCCCGATCGGCCGCCTTATGTAGCTCGACCATCTGCTTCAGCTGGTCGCTCATTGCCACCGGGTGTTCGTCCTCAGCATACTGAGACCAGAACAGCTTCTCCATTGAGCTTCCATCCTCGGCCTGGTAAAATTGTGCGGCATCGGACACGCTGCGGGGCAAATCTGCGAATGCTCCTGGAGAGCTCCGGATTCGGGTAAGTAATCGGTAATTTACTTTTACATGCTTGCTTTGCATATAGAAAGCCTTACCCGCCGCTATCTTCTTCATCGCGTCGATCTCTTGGAGGGCCTTTTGGGCTTCGGCCTTGGCACTTTTTGCACTCTCGAGGGCCGTGGCAGCTCAGACTCCTGCGTCTTTGAGTCAACCTCCAACACCTCGTGCTTCGCCATGATAGCCTGGAGCTCTTGCTGCACCTCGCCCACCCGAGCCTCGTGCTTCTCTCGCTCGGTGCGCTCCTTGGCCGCTTTATCTTCGGCCTTGGTTAGCGCTTGCTTCAGGGTCGCCACCTCGGTCGTGGCCCCTGGCAAATATTCGATGATCCTGTCATTTTGCAATCATGTCTTCTTTTATATATACATATCTATAGACAGGGTATTACTTACCCTTGTTCTCCTCGAGCTGCCTCTTGGCAAGGCTGAGCTCTTTCCGGGACCCGTCGAGGGCCTGCTTCAGTACGGCGACCTCCGCAGTCAGTGCGGCGGACGCCAGCAGCGAAGCCTGCATATGCATATTGACACACTTATATTAGACTCCTGCGATATTATTTGATCCTCTGTTCGGCTTTTCTTTGTGAACACCGAACAAAGCATCAGGGGCTACTGTCTATGCGGTAATATTTCTACTACATTTTAAAACACTTACCTCGAAGCCTGTTAGAAGGCTGGCACAGGCTTCAGTCAATCCGCTCTTGGCGGACTGAACCTTCTGGATCACCGCACTCATGATAGTGCGGTGCTCCTCGTCGATGGAAGCGTTGTGAAGCGCTTCCAGCAGATTATCTGGTGCCTCTGGATGGACAGAGGTCACCGGCACAGGCGTCTTGCCCCTCTTAGAAGGAGGCCGCCTGCCCGAGCCTGGAACCGCTGGAGGTTCCGGCGTGGTGTTTGGCTAAGAGCCGAACTCTGAGCTCTCAGGGGCCCCGTCCCCTCGGCTCCCGGAGTCCGGAAGGTCGCCTTGAGGAGCCTCCGGGACTGTCTCCCCTCGATCCGGTGCCTCTTGAGAGAACACCTCGGCGTCGTCGGCAGGATGAGGGGAGGTGGCGGTCAGGACTGGATCGTTGCCCATGTCCGACGAGCCCAGGGAGCCGTCTGATGATACCTCGATATTGGCTCGTGGAGGCCTGCATAATTATGTTCAGCATAAGAGAAAGCAGTGCGACAAAGGAATCCTATGAGTTACTCTGGTATCCAAATACTTACGATCTCCCTGGGGGCTTGGGCCTGGGCAACCACTCGTCTTCGCCTTCGTCGGCGGTGGTGGAACTGTCCGGAAGGAGAGTCCTTCCCTTCTTGGACCCTTTGCCCCCCCAGTTGGGGTGGCTTTCCTTTTCCTGTCTCCCCTAGTCGGTGGGGGAGCACCTTCTTCTTCTTCTTCCTCGTCTTCGGGGGAAGAGTGCGCCGCAGAGTCATCGGACGGTGAGTCCGACGACGTCTGGCGTCGGGAAATCTTCCGGGTTCCCTTGGCCTTCTTGGTCTTCTACGGTGCCAGAGTCAACATCTTCGCCAGAACAGTGTCTGCGGGGCCTTCGGGCAAAGGAGTCGGACAGTCGATCTGTCCGGCCATCTTCTGCCAGTCCTGTCAAAGGTACGGGAGTTTAGATCCCACATAGAGTTAATCTATAAAAAATAAGTATCCTGTGAAAGGTAAAGCAGCTTACCGCACTGTCTTGGCACTTCCCGCTGAATCCGCGAACCTCGGTAATAGGAGGGGGGGCTCGGCACTTTTGAACAGCACCCTCCAGGCATCTTCATGTGTCGAAGAGCCTGTTCAAAGTTCAGTGTTGCGCCGGGTCGAACTCCCACAAGTTGAACTCCCGTTGTTGGCACGGGAGGATCCAGCGGATGAGCATAACTTGGACTATGTTGACGAGCTTGAGCTTCTTGTTCACCATGTTTTGAATACATGTTTGGAGTCCGGTCAGCTCTCTTAAACTACCCCAGGATAGGCCCTTCTCTTTACAGGAAGTGAGCCGTGTGGGGATGCCCGATCGGAACTCGGGGGCCGCTGCCCATGCAGGGTCGCGCGGCTCGGTGATGTAGAACCACCCCGATTGCCACCCCTTTATGGTTTCCACAAAGGAGCCCTCGAGCCATGTTACGTTGGGCATCTTGCCCACCATGGCGCCTCCGCACTCCGCCTGGCGCCCGCCCACAACCTTCGGCTTGACATTGAAGGTCTTCAACCATAAGCCGAAGTGGGGCTTGATGCGGAGGAAGGCCTCGCACACGACGATAAACGCCGAGATGTTGAGGATGAAGTTCGAGGCCAGATCATGGAAATCCAGGCCATAATAGAACATGAGCCCCTGGACGAATGGATGGAGAGGGAATCCCAGTCCGCGGAGGAAATGGGTGAGGAAAACTACCCTCTCATGGGGCTTGGGGGTGGGGATGAGCTGCCCCTCATCTGGGAGCCGGTGCGCGATGTCTTCAGGTAGGTATCCGGCTCTCCTCAGTTTCTTGATGTCTCCCTCCCTGACGGAGGAGATCATCCACCTGCCTCCCGCTCCGGACATGGTTGGAGAAGGTTGAGGTGGGAAGTGCGGACTTGGGCGCTAGAGCTCGAGTGTGCGAAAACGGATGAGCAAGGGAGGAAGAAGGCGTGGATAGAAAGGTGAATCCTTATCCCTTTCTATGGGCGGACGAAACTAAGCGTCCCCACTTGCCTGATAAAACTCGCTTATCCCCCAAGCGTCGTAATTGATGGCACGGTTGGGTTACCCATGCCCGTATTGATGAGAATCCCGTAATAAGGGGACGCAATCTCTGCTTTGACAAGACGTGTCGAAAAACTGCCTCGCGTTATGTGCGGGGCTGGTTGAAGGAAACGGGCTGAATAATCACCGGGCCATGACATAACGTCATGCTACCAAAACAAGGCAGCAAACTAGATCTGCGAAAATATTATTCTCTCTACGGTGGAATGTGGAACTTATTTTGCAGGGTCGGACACTATCCTAGTATTCAAATTCTTCTGTGATGTATTCAGAGAAGGAACCCGCCTTGCAATGTTGAAGACAATACTGCGCGCCGGACTCATCGTCATTGAAGCTTGGTTCAGGGGCTACTGAGGGAGTCCTGGATTAGGGGGTCTCCGGACAACCGGAATATATCCTTTGGCCGGACTATTAGACTATGAAGATACAAGATTGAAGACTTCGTCTCGTGTCCGGATGGGACTCTACTTGGCGTGGAAGGCAAGCTAGGCAATACGGATATGGATATCTCCTCCTTTGTAACCGACCCTGTGTAACTCTAACCCTCTTCGGTGTCTATATAAACCGAAGGGGTTTTAGTCCGTAGGACAACAACCACAACATACAATCATACCATAGGCTCGCTTCTAGGGTTTAGCCTCCTCGATCTCGTGGTAGATCTACTCTTGTACTACCCATATCATCAATATTAATCAAGCAGGACGTAGGGTTATACCTCCATCAAGAGGGCCCGAACCTGGGTAAAACATCGTGTCCCCGGCCTCCTGTTACCATCCGGCCTAGACGCACAGTTCGGGACCCCCTACCCGAGATCCGCCGGTTTTGACACCGACACCCGCTCTTCGGCGTCAAGTCTACCTCTGCTATCATTCCCAACACGCAGCTGCCCACGCCTCGCCTTCTTCGTTTGCTCGCCAGCCACCCTCGAGCATATCGATCCTGTAACCCTCGCCTCTCCTGTGGTCCGGCCGGGTTTGCATTAAGAAACCTGTTAGTTACTGCCCTCCATCACGGTGAGGCATATTTCCTCGCAATCCCTTAATATGTCTCCAACGTATCTATAATTTATGAAGTATTCATGCTATTTTATTATCTGTTTTGGATGTTTATGGGCTTTACTAAACACTTTTATATTATTTTTGGGACTAACCTATTAACCGGAGGCCCAGCCCAAATTGATGTTTTCTTGCCTATTTCAGTGTTTCGAAGAAAAGGAATATCAAACGGAGTCCAAACGGAATGAAACCTTTGGGAGAGTTATTTTTGGAATGGAAGCAATCCAGGAGACTTGGAGTAGATGTTAGGGAATCTTAGAGGAAGCCACGAGGCAGGGAGGCGTGCCCTACCCCCTGGGCGCGCCCCCACCCTCGTGGGCCCCTCGTGGCTCCCCTGACCGACTTATTGTTGGGGAACGTTGCAGAAAACAAAATTTTTCCTACGGTTTCACCAAGATCCATCTAGGAGTTCATCTAGCAACGAGTGATCGGATTGCATCTACATACCTTTGTAGATCACGCGCGGAAGCGTTCAAAGAACGGGGATGAGAAAGGCGTACTCGACGTGATCCAAATCACCGGAGATCCTAGCGCCGAATGGACGGCACCTCCGCATTCAATACACGTACGGTCGGCGTAACGTCTCCTTCTTCTTGATCCAGCAAGGGGGAAGGAGAGGTTGAGGAAGATGGCTCCAACAGCAGCACGACGGCGTGGTGGTGGTGGAGCTGCAGTACTCCGGCAGGGCTTCGCCAAGCACTATGGAGGAGGAGGATGTGTTGGAGAGGGAGAGGGAGGCACCAAAGGCGTGGGTTGAAAGGCCCTCC
This sequence comes from Triticum urartu, assembly GCF_003073215.2. Classification (NCBI taxonomy): domain Eukaryota; kingdom Viridiplantae; phylum Streptophyta; class Magnoliopsida; order Poales; family Poaceae; genus Triticum; species Triticum urartu. The sequence goes on from NC_053028.1 coordinate 155,766,634, forward strand.
TTCCCCCACTATATATAGGAAGCCTAGGGGGGGCGCCGGCCCTAGGAGATGCAATCTCCTAGGGGGGTGGCGGCCAAGGGAGGAATCCCTCCTCCCCAAGGCACCTAGGAGGTGCCTTCCCCCTTCGGGACTCTTCCTTTCCTTATCTCTTGGCGCATGGGCCTCTTGGGGCTAGTGCCCTTGGCCCATATGGGACAAGGCGCACCCCCTACAGCCCATGTGGCCCCCGGGCAGGTGGCCCCACCCGGTGGACCCCCGGGACCCTTCCGGTGGTCCTGGTACAATACCGGTGACCCTGAAACTTGTCCCGACGACCGAAATAGCACTTCCTATATATAATTCTTTACCTATGGACCATTCCGGAACTCCTCGTGACGTCCGAGATCTCATCCGGGACTCCGAGCTACATTCGGGTTACTGCATATACATATCCCTACAACCCTAGCATCACCGAACCTTAAGTGTGTAGAACCTACGGGTTCGGGAGACACGTAGACATGACCGAGACGACTCTCCGGCCAATAACCAACTACGGGATCTGGATACCCATGTTGGCTCCCACATGCTCCTCGATGATCTCATCGGATGAACCACGAAGTCGAGGATTCAAGCAACCCCGTATACAATTCCCTTTGTCAATCGGTATGCTACTTGCCCGAGATTCGATCATCGGTATCCCAATACCTCGTTCAATCTCGTTACCGGCAAGTCACTTTACTCGTACCGTAATGCATGATCCCGTGACCAGACACTTGGTCACTTTGAGCTCATAATGATGATGCATTACCGAGTGGGCCCAGTGATACCTCTCCGTCATACGGAGTGACAAATCCCAGTCTTGATCCGTGTCAACCCAACAGACACTTTCGGAGATACCCGTAGTATACCTTATAGTCACCCAGTTACGTTCTGACGTTTGGTACACCCAAAGCACTCCTACGGTATCCGGGAGTTACACGATCTCATGGTCTAAGGAAAGGATACTTGACATTGGAAAACTCTAGCAAACGAACTATACGATCTTGTGCTATGTTTAGGATTGGGTCTTGTCCATCACATCATTCTCCTAATGATGTGATCTCGTTATCAATGACATCCAATGTCCATAGTCAGGAAACCATGACTATCTGTTGATCAACGAGCTAGTCAGCTAGAGGCTTACCAGGGACATGTTGGTGTCTATTATTCACACATGTATTACGATTTCCGGATAACACAATTATAGCATGAACAAAGAAAATTATCATGAACAAGGAAATATAATAATAATCCTTTTATTATTGCCTCTAGGGCATATTTCCAACACTTATTTCGCTTATATATGTCCATATACCCTAAAAACATCAGAGAGGAGAATAGATCGGGAGTTCTGCCGCCACAAGCCTCTGTGGCAACCAAAAACCAATTGGGTTTTGGTTGATATGTGTCTTAAGGTGTTATTCTAGTACGAACTCTTGAATAGATCGATCCGAAAGAATAACTTTGAGGTGGTTTCGTACCCTAAAATAATCTCTTCGTTTGTTCTCTGCTATTAGTGACTTTGGAGTGACTCTTTGTTGCATGTTGAGGGATAGTTATATGATCCAATTATGTTAGTATTGTTGAGAGAACTTGCACTAGTGAAAGTGTGAACCCTAGGCCTTGTTTCCTAGCATTGCAATACCATTTACGCTCACTTTTATTACTTGTTACCTTCCTGTTTTTATAGTTTCAGATTACAAAAACCTACATCTACCATCCATATTGCACTTGTATCACCATCTCTTCGCCGAACTAGTGCACCTATACAATTTACCATTGTATCGGGTGAGTTGGGGACACAAGAGACTCTTTGTTATTTGGTTGCAGGGTTGTTTGAGAGAGACCATCTTCAACCTACACCTCCCACGTATTGATAAACCTTAGGTCATCCACTTGAGGGAAATTTGCTACTGTCCTAAAAACCTCTGCACTTGGAGGCCCAACAACGTCTACAAGAAGAAGGTTGCGTAGTAGACATCAAGCTCTTTTCTGGCGCCGTTGCCGGGGAGGTGAGTGTGTGAAGGTATATCTTTAGATCTTGCAATCGAATCTTTTAGTTTCTTGTTTTATCACTAGTTTAGTTTATAAAAGAAAATTGCAAAAAAATGGAATTGAGTTTGCCTCATATGCTTCATCTTTTTAATATTTTTCGTGAGAATGATGGAAAGGAAAATTGTGCTCAAGTGCTATAAGAAGTCTATAAAATGTTTGGCACTAAATCTTTTAATGATGAGCATGATTGCAAGGTTGTTAGTATGAACTCCTTGAATATCCATAGTACTAATGATGATTGCACTAGTCATGATGAAAATGTCTCTTGTAAGCATGTCAATTTTTGTGGAGTGCATAGAGTTTGCAAGTACACACCAAATAGGGAAGATAGATTTTGCAAGAGGCATATTTGGAAACTAAGTGGTTGCAAGAAAGGCTAGATGTTTGTGCTGAAAATTTAAACTTTCTTAGCCGTACTTGTGAGCTTTGCAATGAACGTGGTCATTTAAGTCTCCAATGCAAATTGTTTCATGATCGTATCGTGTCCAAGAATTGTGATGACTTGATTTCCCTTGCATATCTTAATGAACTTAGTTTGCTTTTGGGTTATGAAGAAATGAAATGTATAAGTAAGGATCTTCCAGAATTTGTCCTTGATAAAGTTCTTGATTTTGATCTAGAAGAAATTTTTATGTATTGTGCGGTGAATTGCATTGAAAATCCTTATATTGCCAATTACATAAATACAAGAAAACAAATAGAAGATGAAGAGAATACTAACAAAAGGGAAGAGACTTCCCAATATCCTCCTATTATGTCTTATGATGAATCAGGTAATGAGGAGGAGCCTTCTATTCAACCAATCTCATTAATAAGGTGCTCGAAAAAGAGGGTTAAACCCACACATGATGTGAAGAAGAAAAAGAAAAGAAGGAGAAGCAAAGGTAATAAGGTAATCCTCCCAAATGATGTTGCTCCTATTACTCATTGTGACGATGATAATTGTTATATTATTGGTGTTGTCCATAGTATTAATGATGAGAGTGATTATGCTTATGATATGAAAAGGCCCAAGCTTGGGGATGCTATTTTTGATGAGAATGACATGTTTGAGAATGTATTTGCTGCAATTAATGTTTGTCCCAAGCTTGGGGATGCTATGATTAATGAAGATGATATTTTTAGTCTCCCAAGTTTTGATATGCAAATTTATTATGATGATAGAATGCCTCCTATTATGACGGTTATATTGATGAAAGTGGGTTTGGAAGAGTGTCAACTTTAGGAAGTAATGATCCCACTATTTTGGAGGGTGTTGAATATGATTGTGACAATTATAAAAGTGGATTTGGAGAGGTCATGACTTTATTTAGTAATGATTCCACTATCTTGGAAGAGGTTTCAATCGATTATGATGAGAACAAAGTTGCTACTTATGATAATTATTGTGATGATAAGTATGCTATAAAAAGTAGTGATGATTATAATTATAAAAAAATTCATGATTATGATTACCCTTTTTCCGAACATTACTCTTTTAATGTGGAAACAATTTATAGTATTCGAGTCTCTTATGATACTCCCACTATTCCGAACGAGAAGAATTTTGCTTATGTGGAGAGTAATAAAATTTCTATGTTTGTAGATCATGAAAATAATGCTCTTTGTGATAGTTATATTATTGAATTCATTGATGATGCTACTGAAAATTATTATGAGTGAGGAACATATGCTTGTAGGAATTGCAATAATATCAAGTTTCCTCTCTATGTGCTTAAAGTTTTAAAGTTATGCTTGTTTTGCCTTCCTATGCTAGTTGATTATTGTTCCCATAAATTGTTTGCTCATAAAATACCTATGCATAGGAAGTGGGTTAGACTTAAATGTGCTAGTCATATTCTTCATGATGCTCTCTTTATGTTTCAATTCTTATCTTTTATGTGAGCATCATTGAAATCATCATGCCTAGCTAGGGGCGTTAAACGTTAGCGCTTGTTGGGAGGAAACCCAATTTTATTTTTGTTCCTTGCTCCTGTTTAGTAATAAATAATTAATCTAGCCTCTGTTATGGTTGTGTTTTTTGTGTTTAATTAGTGTTTTTGCCAAGTAGAACCTTTGGGAAGACTTGGGGAAAGTCTTTGTGATCTTGCTGTAAAAACAGAAACTTTAGCGCTCACGAGATTTGCTGCCATTTTTTAATGGAGAGTGATATTTAGTTAATTATTTTTGAATATGATTAATAGATAATTCCTCACGTCCAGCAATTTATTTTAGAATTTTTAGGGTTCCAGAAGTATTCGAAACCTACAGATTACTAGACTGTTCTGTTTTTGACAGATTCTGTTTTTCGTGTGTTGTTTGCTTATTTTGATGAATCTATGAGTAGTATCGGAGGGTATGAATCATAGAGAAGTTGGGATAAAGTAGATATTACACCAATATGATTTGAGAATGAGTTCACAACCGTACCAAAAGTGGTGATTTATTTTCATATACTAACGGAGCTTACGAGTTTTCTGTTAAGTTTTGTGTTGTGAAGTTTTCAAGTTTTGGGTAAAGATTCGATGGACTATGGAATACGGAGTGGCAAGAGCCTAAACTTGGGGATGACCAAGGCACCCCAAGGTAATATTCAAGGACAACCAAGAGCCTAAGCTTGGGGATGCCCCGGATGGCATCCCCTCTTTCGTCTTCGTTCATCGGTAACTTTACTTGGAGCTATATTTTTATTCACCACATGATATGTGTTTTGCTTGGAGCATCAATTTATTTTGTTAGGATTTGCTTTCTGTTGTTTAGGAAAATGTTTTTAATCTTTTATTTCAATAAAAGTGGCATTGATAGCCTTTACTATGCCTATTTTACAAGTCTACATGTTGCTGTTTGAAAACAGAAATTTTACCATTGTTGCAAAATTTTCCTAGAAAAGTCAGAGTGTGATAAAATGTTGAAACCTTTTGAATAATAAGATCTGATAAATTTACTACAGTGTGAATTTTCTTTCGTAATTTTTGGAGCTAGGGAAGTATGGATCTTGCTGCATTCTTTACAGACTGTCCTGTTTAGGCAGATTGCTATTATGTTTGCATTGTTTGCATATGTTTGCTTGTTTAATGATTCTATTTGAGGATAGGACTATTAAATATGCAGAGGCATTTAGTATGAAATTATGAATAATAATTTTAGTGATTTGCTACAGTAGAGTATGATAAGGTTTTTGCATTGGTTTATACTAACTTATCTCACGAGTCCTCGTTGAGTTTTGTGTGGATGAAGCTTTTGAGATTTAGGCAGGCCGTGATATGAGAGGAATTAAGGAGACACAAAAGCTCAAGCTCGGGGATGCCCAAGGCATCCCAAGATAATATTTCAAGAAGTCTCAAGCATCTAAGCTTGGGGATGCCCGGTTGGCATCCCACCTTTCTTCTTCGACAACTATCGGTTAGTATCGGTTGATCCTAAGTTTTTGTTTCTTCACATGATGAGCGCTATCCTTGAATTGTCGTTTTATTTTGTTTTGCTTGTTGTGTGAATAATATCTCAAGATCTGAAATCCTTAAATGGGAGAGTCTTCACATAGTTAAACAATTATTTAACTACTCATTGATCTTCACTTATATCTTTTTGGAGTAGTTTGTCATTTACTCGTGTGCTTCACTTATATCCTATGAGTAAATAGTTGAATGATTTGAATATCATAAATCTAAAATTTATATATGTTTCATATACTTATTCCATAGGGAGTAATGACTTCACATATAAGAAGTAGAGGCGGTAAATTTATTGAAGGTTAGCAAACATTGTATTGGCCACTTGAACAATTCATGAAAGAATATTGAAGGAAGAGAGATTTCACATATAAATATACTATATTGGACATCTTTTGTAATTGTGAGCACTCATTAAAATATGACATGTTAAAAGGTTGATGTTGGACAAGGAAGATAACGTAATGGGTTATGTTTTCTTATATCTGAAATAAAGTATATTGTCATGGATCATCCAACATGTTGAGCTTGCCTTTCCCCCTCATGCTAGCCAAATTCTTTGCACCAAGTAGAGATACTACTTGTTCTTCCAAACATCCCTTAAACCAGTATTGCCATGAGAGTCCACAATACCTACTTATGGATTGAGTAAGATCCTTCAAGTAAGTTGTCATAGGTGCATGCAATAAAAATTTCTCTCTAAATATGTATGATCTATTAGTGTGGAGAAAATAATCTTTATACGATCTTGTGATGTGGAAGTAATAAAAGCGATGGACTGCATAATAAAGGTCCCTATCACAAGTGGCAATATAAAGTGACGTTCTTTCGCATTAAGATTTTGTGCATCCAACTATAAAAGCGCATGACAACCTCTGCTTCCCTCTGCGAAGGGCCTATCTTTTATTCTTGTCTTATACCCTATGCAAGAGTCGTGGTGATCTTCACCTTTCCTTTTTACATTTTATCCTTTGGCAAGCACATTGTGTTGGAAAGATCCTGATATTGGATGTAAGGCATCATGAACTATTATTGTTGACATTACCCTTGAGGTAAAAGGTTGGGAGGCGAATCTATAAGCCCCTATCTTTCTCTATGTATGATTAAAACTTTGAACCCATAAATATCGCGTGAGTGTTAGCAATTGTGAAAGACTAAATGAGAGTTGAGTATGTGAAGTTTGCTGAATCAAAGCTCTGACATAGAGTCTTCCTGAAAATAAGATGAATTGTAATTGTTTGATGACTAATAACACGGTTTGTTAGTTCTCAAGAAAGTTTATGATCCATACTTTAACATGTGAATAGTTTGTTACTTGATCATGAGAAGCTTTATGATATGAGCCATTGTTATGACATATAATGATGCTAGAAAAGGTGATTGAAATTATAATTGATCAAACTTGTGCACCTGCTAGCATTCACACTTCATAAATTATTTCTTTTATCATTTACCTGCTTCATAAATTAAGCTTGGGGATGCTGATACGTCTCCAACATATCTATAATTTATGAAGTATTCATGCTATTTTATTTTCTGTTTTGGATGTTTATGGGCTTTACTAAACACTTTTATATTATTTTTGGGACTAACTTATTAACCGGAGGCCCAGCCCAAATTGATGTTTTCTTGCCTATTTCAGTGTTTCTAAGGAAAGGAATATCAAACGGAGTCCAAACGGAATGAAACCTTCGGAGAGTTATTTTTGGAACGGAAGCAATCCAGGAGACTTGGAGTAGACGTTAGGGAAGCTTAGAGGAAGCCACAAGGCAGGGAGGCGTGCCCTACCCCCTGGGCGCGCCCCCACCCTCGTGGGCCCCTTGTGGCCCCCTGACCGACTTATTTCGCCTATATATGTCCATATACCCTAAAAGCATCAGAGAGGAGAATAGATCGGGAGTTCTGCCGCCGCAAGCCTCTGTGGCCACCAAAAACCAATCAGGACCCTGTTCCGGCACCTTGCCAGAGGTGGAATCCCTCACCGGTGGCCATATTCATCATACCGGCGCTCTCCATGACGAGGAGGGAGTAGTTCACCCTCGGGGCTGAGGGTATGTACCAGTAGCTATGTGTTTGATCTCTCTCTCTCTCTTGTGTTCTTGAGATGGTACGATCTTGATGTATCGCGAGATTTGATATTATAGTTGGATCTTATGATGTTTCTCCCCCTCTAATCTCTTGTAATGGATTGAGTTTTCCCGTTGAAGTGGTCTTATCGGGTTGAGTCTTTAAGGATTTGAGAACACTTGATGTATGTCTTGCATGTGCTTATCTGTGGTGACATTGGGATGTTCACGTGATCCACTTGATGTATGTTTTGGTGATCAACTTGCAAGTTCCACTCGTGAACTTATGCATAGGGGTTGGCACACATTTTCGTCTTGACTCTCTGGTAGAAACTTTGGGGCACTCTTTGAAGTACTTTGTGTTGGCTGAATAGATGAATCTGAGATTGTTTGATGCATATCGTATAATCATACCCACGGATACTTGAGGTGACATTGGAGTATCTAGGTGACATTAGGGTTTGGGTTGATATGCGTCTTAAGGTGTTATTCTAGTACGAACTCTTGAATAGATCGATCCGAAAGAATAACTTTGAGGTGGTTTCGTACCCTACAATAATCTCTTCGTTTGTTCTCCGCCATTAGTGACTCTTTGTTGCATGTTGAGGGATAGTTATATGATCCAATTATGTTATTATTGTTGAGAGAACTTGCACTAGTGAAAGTGTGAACCCTAGGCCTTGTTTCCTAGCATTGCAATACCGTTTACGCTCACTTTTATTACTTGTTACCTTGCTGTTTTTATAATTTCAGATTACAAAAACCTATATCTATCATCCATATTGCACTTGTATCACCATCTCTTCGCCGAACTAGTGCACCTATACAATTTATCATTGTATTGGGTGTGTTGGGGACACAAGAGACTCTTTGTTATTTGGTTGCAGTGTTGTTTGAGAGAGACCATCTTCAACCTACGCCTCCCACGGATTGATAAACCTTAGGTCATCCACTTGAGGGAAATTTGCTATTGTCCTACAAACCTCTGCACTTGGAGGCCCAACAACGTCTACAAGAAGAAGGTTGCGTAGTACACATCATCCCTCTTCCTATTTCATTCCGTATGTTCCCAAATTGGCTATAAAATAACAGAGAGCATATATATGTTCATTATCTACCTTCCTAAATAGTACATATAAGTTGTATTTGCTCCGATAAGTTACTGCCGAATTACAGATCGTGGGCACCTGAATCACACAAACTTAACAAATAAGTCGTATATTTTCTAAATTACTACATGACATGTTTAGACAGCTTGATACCAAGTTGTTAGTTTTATGCTTATCCTCCTTCCCTGAGTTTCGCATGTGTTCTCTGTAGATGCCGAGTAGCAGCGACAACACTCATGCTTCAGGTGATGTATCTTCATCTGATTCCGACAACCCTAGGTCTTTAGCAGATGGTGAGGGATCAAGTAATCTTGAATGGGATAGAGCTGCAGCAATTACCCTTCCAGTCAGGACACAGAGGAACGCTCCAAGGAAGCCCACACACCAGCCTAAAGGTGTATATGAAGTAACGGATATTGATTTAAAGTCTTGGGCTCCAACAAAACCAGATAAAGCACGAAGTTCAGGAGTGTGTGCGGATTTGTTGGCAGGGCAAGGCTCAACATTAATCTGCCAGGGTTTCGGAAGGCTGACACAGAAACATGGGAAAGGATAGTCTGGGAGATCATGGATCACTTCAATGTTCCAGAGTAGTGGAAAATGCAGGTGGAACATGCTGCACTGAAGAAGGCTAGGGATGCTTGGAGAAACTAGAAGCACGAGTTGTACAAGAAGTACTTGAGTGAAGGAAGGACCCAATCCCCGCATACCCCCAAATTACAAATGCAGTCTGGGAAGAATTCAAAAGGGTCAGGGCAACTACAGAGTTTGCTGAGAAGAGTGCCAAGCAATCGGAACTTCACAAGAGGAACACACACACCCCCACCGTATGGGTGTGGCAGGATACTACGACATGAAACCGGTACGGGACTAGGAGGACATAGAAGCGGTAGTGGCAGATGGGAAACCGGCCTTTAGTGAAATTAGGGGTGAACACGCTAGAGACTACTTGCGGGAACATGCAAGGAGGCGTAATGATGAAACTTATTACTTTGAAAAATCACTTCATGAAGAACTATATCGTGTGATGTTAAAGGCTTCCAAGATCCCTGGAAGGTTCTACGGGAACTCAAGGCAATGTGACATTATGTCCGATGCTCTAGAAACAAGAGAGCCCCCCGGCCGTGCAAGGGGTATAGGTTTTAATGTCCCGCACAAGAGGGATTTCACACTCAGCAAAGAAGAGAGGCTCGACATGAAAAAAGCGAGGAGTGAAATGAATCAAAATGAATTGTATGAAAGGTTGAGGAAGGACATGTATCCGGCTATTCGAGAGGATATTAAGGAGTCAATGATGATGCAGAAGACTCTAACACTGACAGATAGCCAGCAGATGGGAGGGGAGGTGGGCATGGAGGTGCTTATTGCGCGACAACACCGCACAAGAGTAGCTATGTATCAGCTGAACCCAACGAGACTGAGACTGCAACTACTCATGATGATGCTATATTTGATCTATCTGGAATGAAAGACAGACTAAAGGGCGTGCTTACACATTATGAAGGTACATTAAAATGTGCAACAGCCTGGGTTTTCCCACCCTTCTTGTAAGAGGGCCTCTTGTAGGACAATGTGCCATTGAAACCGGGCTGGGTGAAGTGCTACGTGACTAAAGTAAAGCCTGGATTCAATGAATTTGCCCTGAAGATTGTCCTAGGAAACTTTGATGAGCAAAGGACCTTGGGAGAAACACTGTTACATCACATCCAGTGGCCATGAAAGGAAATAGAGTTCATCGATGAGATCCCTGAAGCCCTGCCAAGAGCAACCAATGTCGCCCCTCAACTGGTGATGCTCTCCTTGCCACAACAGCTCTTGCGTGCTCCCCCCAAAGAACCTAATACTCGTAATCCGACGGTTGATGCATCAACCTGTGATCAGCCGGCCCAACTTTGTGCCATACATGCCATGTCGTCGTCTACCCAGAGCAGCTAGTGGCAAGGCCCACAACTGCTGAAGACGCACCACCAGTTCAGATGCCGGCCGCTGAAGCAGCGGGGGGAGACCCAGCTGCAGCACATGCTCAATAGACCAACCTGGTGGAACGGACTGCTAAGCAATCTAATGCTTCGGAACCGCCTGCTAAGTAGTTTGTATGTACAAAACCAAATGCTCATCAGTGCGTCGGTCCGCAGCCGCGTGATGAGCATACCAATGCATCAGCACTTCCTGCTCAGCAAACCAATGCGTTGGCACGGCCTCCTCAGCACACTAATAAGTTGGCACCACCTGCGCAGAAACCCGACATAGCTTCAACACATGGTCAGCGGTCCAATGCCTCTGCTCCTACAGCCCAGCAGTCCGTCACAGCAGCACCGCCAGCTCAGCGGTCCGGCATAGCTAAATCGTATGCTAAGCAGTCCGTCGAAGCTTCACCATCTTCTCGACAATCTACATTTCAACCAACCAGACGTTCTACCATAAATGCTACAAGTACCAAGAAGGAAGCGGTCAAAAAGGCTGCACCCCCGAGGAAGCGCGCCGGGAGAGTGAAGAGGAAAGAGAACGATTGCCTCTTACTTAAAGCACTCATCACCCATAATCAAATTAGCATCAAGTTGTTTGAATTGGAGAGTAATATTATTTCTGGCGGCATGAATGATGCAGATATAGATTTGGTGCTTGCTAAAAATAAAGCAGATGTACTTGAAGCACGGAATTACGTCCATGCCCAGCCATTTCTTGTTGGCGAATACTTTGATGAGTGAAGCTCCAGTTGCCATGAGTTACATGAATATTGCATGGATCAAATGTCAGCATGTCATCATGGTCTGCTAGTCCACTACAACTGAAAGGACCACGATGTCGCCTAGAGGGGGTGAATAGGCGTTTTAAAAACTTCTACGGATTTGGCATAATCCTAATGCAGTAATAAACTAAGAGGATACTTTTGAAGCACAAATCCTAAATACACTAGGCTCAACTAAATGCACCAACAACTTATTATAAATAAGATGAGCACAACAAGGATACTAACAAGAACAAGTAAGTTACACAAACTTACTTGAGCAATATCACAAGATATGGAAGTGTATGACACACGTTAGCAATTCATACTAATGACAAGATATATTATTATATTTCCATGTTCATGATAATTGTCTATTGTTCATGCTATAATTGTGTTATCCGGAAATCATAATACATGTGTGAATACATAGACGACAACATGTCCCTAGTGAGCCTCTAGTTGACTAGCTCATTGATCAATAGATGGTTACGGTTTCCTAACCATGGACATAGGATGTCATTGATAACGGGATCACATCATTAGGATAATGATGTGATGGACAAGACAAAATCCTGAGCATAGCACAAGATCGTGTAGTTCGTCTGCTAAAGCTTTTCTAATGTCGAGTATCCTTTCCTTAGACCATGAGATTGTGCAACTCCCGGATACCGTAAGGGTACTTTGGGTGTGCCAAATGTTACAACGTAACTGGGTGGCTATAAAGGTGCACTACGGGTATCTCCGTAAGTGTCTGTTGGGTTGGCACGAATCGAGACTCAGATTTGTCACTCCGTATGACGGAGAGGTATCTCTGGGCCCACTCGGTAGGACATCATCATAATGAGCTCAATGTGATCAAGGAGTTGTTCACGAGATGATGTGTTCCGGGAATGAGTAAAGAGACTTGCCGTAACGAGATTGAACAAGGTATCGGTATACCGACGATCGAATCTCAGGCAAGTACCGTACCGATAGACAAAGGGAATTGTATACGGGATTGATTGAATCCTCGACATCGTGGTTCATCCAATGAGATTATCGTGGAGCATGTGGGAGCCAACATGGGTATCCAGATCCCGCTGTTGGTTATTGATCGGAGAGTTGTCTCGGTCATGTCTACGTGTCTCCCGAACCAGTAGGGTCTACACACTTAAGGTTCCATGACGCTAGGGTTATAGGGAAAGTCTGTACGTGGTTACCGAATGTTGTTCGGAGTCCCGGATGAGATCCCGGACGTAACGAGGAGTTCCGAAATGGTCCGGAGACAAAGAATTATATATGGGAAGTCCTTATTCGGTCGCCGGAAGTGTTCAGGGGTTTATCGGTATTGTACCGGGACCACCGAAAGGGTTCCGGGGGTCCACCGGGAGGGTCCGCCTGCCCTGGAGGGCCCTATGGGCTGAATATGTAGGGGGAACCAGCCCCTAGGTGGGCTAGGCGCCAAACCCACTAGGGCCCATGCGCCTAGGGTTTGGGGAACCCTAAAGCCCCCCCCCCCTTGGCTTGGGGGGCAAGTCTTTCCCCCTTGGCCGCCGCCCCCCTCTAGATCCATCTGGAGGGGCCGGCCCCCCTCTGCCTTGCCCCTATAAATAGAGGGGAGGTGGGAGGGCAGTCGGACCACATCCAAGGCGCAACCCTCCCCCTCCCCAACACCTCCTCCTCCTCCTGCGATGCTTGGCGAAGCCCTGCCGGAGTACCACGCTTCTCCAACACCACCACACCGTCGTGCTGCTGCTGGATGGAGTCTTCCCCCACCTCTCCCTCTATCCTTGCTGGATCAAGGCATGGGAGATGTCATCGGGCTGCACGTGTGTTGAACGCGGAGGCGCCGTTGTTCGGTGCTCTGATCGGAATCAATCGCGATCTGAATCGCCACGAGTATGACTCCCTCATCCGCGTTCTTGTAACGCTTCCGTGTCGCGATCTACAAGGTTATGTAGATGCACTCCTCTCTCTCTCTCATTGCTAAATGACTCAATAGATTGATCTTGGTGATGCGTAGAAAATTTTAAATTTCTACTATGATCCCCAACCGTGGTATCAGAGCTAGGTCTATGCGTAGTTTCTATGCACAAGTAGAACACAAGTTGTTGTGGGCGTCGATTTTGTCAATTTACTTGCCGTTACTAGTCTTGTCTTGATTCGGCGGCATCGTGGGATGAAGCGGCCCGGACCGACCTTACACGTACGCTTACGTGAGACAGGTTCCACCAACTGACATGCACTAGTTGCATAAGGTGGCTAGCGGGTTTCTGTCTCTCCTACTTTAGTCGGATTGGATTCGATGAAAAGGGTCCTTGTGAAGGGTAAATAGAAATTGGCATATCACGTTGTGGTTTTGGCGTAGGTAAGAAACATTCTTGCTAAGAAACCTATAGCAGCCACGTAAAAATTTGCAACAACAATTAGAGGACGTCTAACTTGTTTTTGCAGCATATGTCGTGTGATGTGATATGGCCAAAAGGACGTGATGAATGATATATGTGATGTATGAGATTGATCATGTTCTTGTAATAGGAATCACGACTTGCATGTCGATGAGTATGACAACCGGCAGGAGCCATAGGAGTTGTCTTAATTTATTTATGACCTGCGTGTCAACATAAACGTCTTGTAATTACTTTACTTTATTGCTAAACCGTTAGCCATAGTAGTAGAAGTAATAGTTGACGAGACAACTTCATGAAGACACGATGACAAGTATCATGATGATGGAGATCATGGTGTCAAGTCGGTGGCGATGATGATCATGGCGCCCCGAAGATGGAGATCAAAAGGAGCAAAATGATATTGGCCATATCATGTCACTATTTGATTGCATGTGATGTTTATCATGTTTGTACATCTTATTTGCTTAGAATGACGGTAGCATAAATAAGATGATCCCTCATTAAAATATCAAGAATTGTGTTCCCCCTAACTGTGCACCGTTGGTAAGGTCCATTGTTCCGAAGCACCACATGATGATCGGGTGTGATAGGTTCTAACGTTCGCATACAACGGGTGTAAGCCAGATTTACACACGCAATACACTTAGGTTGACTTGACGAGCCTAGCATGTACAAACATGGCCTCGGAACACGGAAGACCGAAAGGTCAAACATGAGTCGTATGGAAGATACGATCAACATGAAGATTTGCACTGATGATGACTAGTCCGTCTCACGTGATGATTGGACACGGCCTAGTTGACTCGGATCATGTATCGCTTAGATGACTAGAGGGATGTCTATCTGAGTGGGAGTTCATTAAATAATTTGATTAGATGAACTTAATTATCATGAACATAGTCTAAAATCTTTGCAATATGTCTTGTAGATCAAATGGCCCACGCTAATGTTGCCCTCAACTTCAACGCGTTCCTAGAGAAAACCAAGCTGAAAGACGATGGCAGCAACTACACGGACTGGGTCCGTAACCTGAGGATTATCCTCATAGCTGCCAAGAAAGCATATGTCCTTGATGCACCGCTAGGTGAAGCACCTGTTTTCCCAGCAGATCAAGACGTTATGAACGCTTGGCAGACGCGTAGTGATGATTACTCCCTGGTTCAGTGTGGCATGCTTTACAGCTTAGAACCGGGGCTCCAAAAGTGTTTTGAGCAACACGGAGCATATGAGATGTTCCAAGAGCTGAAAATGGTTTTCCAAGCTCATGCCCGGGTCGAGAGATATGAAGTCTTCGATAAGTTCTACAGTTGTAAGATGGAGGAGAATAGTTCCGTCAGCGAGCACATACTCAAAATGTGTGGGTTGCACAACCGCTTGTCTCAGCTGGGAGTTAATCTCCCGGATGATGCAGTCGTTGACAGAATCCTTCAGTCGCTCCCACCTAGCTACAAGAGCTTTGTGATGAACTTCAATATGCAGGGGATAGAAAAGACCATTCCTGAGGTATATTCAATGCTGAAATCAGCGGAGGTGGAAATCAAAAAGGAACATCAAGTGTTGATGGTGAATAAAAACACTAAGTTCAAGAAAGGCAAGGGTAAAAAGAACTTCAAGAAGGACGCAAGGGAGTTGCCGCGCCCGGTAAGCAAGCTGCCGGGAAGAAGCCAAAGAATAGACCCAAGCCTGAGACTAAGTGCTTTTATTGCAAGGGAAATGGTTAATGGAAGCGGAACTACCCCAAGTACTTAGAAGATAAGAAGGCCGGCAATGTCAAAGGTATATGTGATATACATGTTATTGATGTGTACCTAACCAGCGCTCGTAGTAGCTCCTGGGCATTTGATACCGGTGCGGTTGCTCATATTTGTAACTCAAAACTGGAGCTGTGGAATAAGCGAAGACTGGCGAAGGACGAAGTGACGATGCGTGTTGGGAATGGTTGAAGGTCGATGTGATCGCCGTCGGCACGCTGCCTCTACATTTACCTACGGGATTAGTTTTAAACCTCAATAATTGTTATTTAGTACCAGCTTTGAGCATGAAGATTGTATCTGGATCTCGTTTAATGCGAGATGGCTACTCATTTAAATATGAGAATAATGGTTGTTCTATTTATATGAGAGACATGTTTTATGGTCATGCCCCGCTGGTCAATGGTTTGTTCTTATTTAATCTTGAACGTGATGTTACGCATATTCATAGTGTGAATGCCAAAACATGTAAGGTTGATAATGATAGTCCCACATACTTGTGGCACTGCCGCCTTGGTCACATTGGTGTCAAACGCATGAAGAAACTCCATGTAGATGGACTTTTGGAGTCTCTCGATTATGAATCATTTGACATGTGCGAACCATGCCTCATGGGCAAAATGGCCAAGACTCCGTTCTCCGAAACAATGGAGCGAGCAACGAACTTATTGGAAATCATACATTCTGATGTGTGCGGTCCAATGAGCGTTGAGGCTCGCGATGGCAATCGTTATGTTCTCACACAAGTCTGAGACCTTTGAAAAGTTCAAAGAATTTCAGAGTGAGGTTGAGAATCAACTTGATAGGAAAATCAAGTTCTTATGATCAGATCGTGGGGGAGAATATTTGAGTCACGAATTTGGCACACACTTAAGGAAATGTGGAATTGTTTCACAACTCATGCCGCCTAGAACACCTCGGCGTAATGGTGTGTCCGAACGTCGTAATCGCACTCTATTGGATATGGTGCGATCTATGATGTCTCTTACCGATCTACCGCTATCATTTTGGGGTTATGCTATAGAGACTGCCGCATTCACTTTAAATAGGGCTCCATCGAAATCTGCTGAGATGACACCGTATGAATTGTGGTATGGTAAGAAACCTAAGCTGTCGTTTCTGAAAGTTTGGGGATGCGATGCTTATGTCAAGAAACTTCAACCTGAAAAGCTCGAACCCAAATAGGAAAAATGCGTCTTCATAGGATACCCTCAGGAAACTATTGGGTATACCTTCTACCTCAGATCCGAAGGCAAGGTCTTTGTTGCCAAGAATGGATACTTTCTAGAGAAAGAGTTTCTCTCGAAAGAAGTAAGTGGGAGGAAAGTAGAACTTGATGAAGTATTGCCTCTTGAACCGGAGAGTGGCGCAACTCAACAAAATGTTTCTATGGTGCCTGCACCGACTAGAGAGGAAGTTAATGATAATGATCATGAAACTTCAGATCAAGTTGCTACTGAACTTCATAGGTCCACAAGGACACGTTCCGCACCAGAGTGGTACGGCAACCCTGTCTTGGAAATCATGTTGTTAGACAATGGTGAATCTTCGAACTATGAAGAAGCGATGGCGGGCTCGGATTCCGACAAATGGCTGGAAGCCATGAAATCCGAGATAGGATCCATGGATGAAAACGAAGTATGTACTTTGACTGACTTGCCCGATGATCGGCGAGCCATAGAAAATAAATGGATCTTTAAGAAGAAGACAGACACGGATGGTAATGTGACCATCTATAAGGCTCGGCTTGTCACTAAGGGTTATCGACAAGTTCAAGGGGTTGACTACGATGAGACTTTCTCACCCGTAGCGAAGCTGAAGTCCGTCTGAATCATGTTAGCAATTGCCGCATTCAATGAATATGAGATATGGCAAATGGACGTCAAAACGGCATTCCTTAATGGTTTCCTTAAGGAACAATTGTATATGATGTAGCCAGAAGGTTTTGTCGATCCTAAGAATGCTGACAAGGTGTGCAAGCTCCAACGCTCAATCTATGGGCTGGTGCAAGCATCTCGGAGTTGGAACATTCGTTTTGATGAGATGATCAAAGCGTTTGGGTTTACGCAGATTTATGGAGAAGCCTGTGTTTACAAGAAAGTGAGTGGGAGCTCTGTAGCATTCTTCATATTATATGTGGATGACATATTATTGATGGGAAATGATATAGAACTCTTGGAAACCATAAAGGCCTACTTGAATAAGTGTTTTTCAATGAAGGACCTTGGAGAAGCTACTTACATATTAGGCATCAAGATCTATAGAGATAGATCGAGACGCCTCATTGGTCTTTCACAAAGCACGTACCTTGACAAGATATTGAAGAAGTTCAATATGGATCAGTCCAAGAAGGGGTTCTTGCATGTATTGCAAGGTGTGACATTGAGCACGGCTCAATGCCCGACCACGGCAGAAGATAGAGAAAAGATGAGTATCATCCCCTATGCCTCGGCCATAGGGTCTATTATGTATGCCATGCTGTGTACCAGACCTGATGTAAACCTTGCCGTAAGTTTCGTGGGAAGGTACCAAAGTAATCCCGGCATGGAACACTGGACAGCGGTCAAGAATATCATGAAGTACCTGAAAAGGACTAAGGATATGTTTCTCGTTTATGGAGGTGACGAAGAGCTCGTCGTAAAGGGTTACGTCGATGCTAGCTTCGACACAGATCTGGATGACTCCAAGTCACAAACCGGATACGTGTATATTTTGAATGGTGGGGCAGTCAGTAGGTGCAGTTGCAAGCAAAGCATCGTGGCGGGATCTACATGTGAAGCGGAGTACATGGCAGCCTCGGAGGGAGCACATGAAGCAATCTGGATGAATGAGTTCATTAGCGACCTAGGAGTTATTCCCAATGCGTCGGGCCCGATGACTCTCTTCTGTGACAACACTGGAGCTATTGCCCTTGCCAAGGAGCCCAGGTTTCACAAGAAGACCAGGCATATCAAGCGTCGCTTCAACTCCATTCGTGAAAATGTTCAAGATGGAGACATAGAGATTTATAAAGTGCATACGGACCTGAATGTCGCAGATCCGTTGACTAAACCTCTTCCACGTGCAAAGCATGATCAACACCAGAACTCTATCGGTGTTCGATTCATCACAATGTAACTAGGTTATTGACTCTAGTGCAAGTGAGAGACTGTTGTAAATATGCCCTAGAGGCAATAATAAAATGGTTATTATTATATTTCCTTGTTCATGATAATTGTCTATTGTTCATGCTATAATTGTGTTATCCGGAAATTGTAATACATGTGTGAATACATAGACCACAGCATGTCCCTTGTGAGCCTCTAGTTGACTAGCTCGTTGGTCAATAGATGGTTACGGTTTCCTAACCATGTACATAGG